>NW_006399893.1:2418350-2451846 GCF_000299155.1 Elephantulus edwardii | reverse complement strand
TTAGGGACCTCTCTAAAGTACTCAAGAGCAACGGTGTCTCTCTGGAGACTAAGGTGCACCTGATACAGGCCATGGTCTTTGCAATCACTTGTTAGGCTTCAGAGAGTTGGACAATGACTAGAGAAGATAGAAGCAGAATTGATGCCTTTGAGCTGTGGTGCTGGAGAAAAGTATTGAATGTACCCTGGACTGCCAAGAAAACAAACAGATTCATCCTGGAGAGGGTTAAACTGGGCTACTCCTTGGAGGCATGGATTCTCGGGCTTCGTTTGACATACTTTGGACATGTTGTAAGGAGAGACAGGTCCTTGGAAAGGGACATCATGCTCGGTAAGGTGGAGGGACAGCACAGGAGGTGAAAACCCTCTATGAGGTGGATTGATTCAGTGACTAGGGTAATCAGAATGGGTGTATCAGAGGCAATGCGATTGGCCCAGGATAGAGCAGGGTTTAGGGCTGTTGTACATAGGGTCGCTATGAGTCGCAAACGACTCGAAGGCACATAACAACAACAACAGGGAAGGCATTTAAGAAGAAGTTTGGCTGCAATGGTACTGTAATTGAGCATCCAGAATATGGAGAAGTAATTCAGCTACAGGGTGACCAATGCAAGAACATATGCCAGTTCCTTGTAGAGATTGGACTAAGGACGACCAGCTGAAGGTTGGTGGGTTTTAGTGCTTGTGGCTCACTGAAACTTAAGTGAGGATTTCCTTGCAATGAGTAGAAAATTTCCCTTCTGTCCCTTGTCACAAGTTTAAACTTCACAGCTTGTATAATGTAACCATTTGGGGTCCACTTTTAACTTGGACTAGTGTAACACTTTCATGCAATAAACTGAAAAGAGCCTTGCTGTCTAGTCTGGAAGGTCAAGCAGTAGGCACCTGACAGTGCCCCGCCTGAAACAAAGCAATAAATGTGATGTTTCAGCCGAACTCAGATCCCCAAGATCTTAGATGGCTATGTCTAGCCCAAAATGCCCCTACTCCAAAAGAAGGTCAACCCAGCACCTGAGCACCCCTAGGTGGAGCTGAGGAGAGGATGGGGTGAGGCTGCTGTACCACTAGAAGGAGCTGTGGTAACAAAAGAAAGATCATTGGTGTCTTCAGCCCAGCAAAGCAGGCAGAGCTTAGGAGTGAGCTGGGACATCTATCTGCCACCAAGGTCTTAGTTCTTTCTGACCAGACATAATCCTGAAGCCTTGTCTGTCCCAGAAAACACCAGTATGTGAGCCAAACTTCAGAGTTAAACTTTTGACAAGGGAACAAGCTGATGTTTCAGTCCTAGCTAGCTGTAGCGCTTGCAGCTTGATAGCAACAGCGGCCCAATGTCCTGTGAAGGAACAATAGGTTCTCCCCCCACCACCCTTTTCAGTTTTAATGTTATGTAATGTATTTAAACTTATTTAAATAAAACTTGTTTTCAGAAACAAACAAACAAAAAAAACCAAAAACAAAAAAAAGAAAGGCCAAGGAAATAAAAGACTAGTAAATAAGGAGGAGGAATGAAAGGAGAGATGGAGAAAGAGAAAAATAAAGAGTATAAGAGAGAATGAGAGGAAGAGGACAAAAGCATCAGCGCAAAGCACTACTGAAGTCTGTATGAACTGACAGGGGCTGGTGTTTGCAGGGTGCTGACAAGTTGACTGATAGCTATGCTCTGAACAACAGATATAGGAGCCTTACCTGATCCTACAAAACCCTCCCCATCTCTGCTGCGCTCAAGTCCACTGTAACAGGCACATGGCGATTCATCTTGTTGAGAGTCTTCCTCTCTTTCTCCGACCTTCCACTTTTTCCAGCATGGTATCTTTTCCCAACGACTAATAGTACTAAACGATAGTCTGCACTTTCTGGTTATCATATTTTAAGTAAAAGGAGTATGGTAATGAGGTATTTCAAATAAAAAGTAAGAAATCAAAGCTAACTAGCCAAATCTAGATTATTAGGTGTCAATGCACCTTGCAAGGCAAATAAGGAAGTTTAGAATTGGGGTTCACCATGTGCTGCACCTTCTAGACACTCATCTGCTCATATTGCCTTTGCTCTCTTTAGCATATGTTCCTGCTGTTGAAATCAGAGCTTTATGTAGGCAAACATGTAAATATTACAAAGTACATTCAGCTTTCCTTTGAACATGACAAACAACTACAAAAACCTAAAGAAAGGAATGATGACTTAGTCAAATAAAAATGAAACCATTAAATGTTGGATAAATGTGTTTTCTGGGAAAGAATCATCAAGCTTAAGTGCCAAGCATTGACCCACAGAGAGATTTTATACAATCATTATTTCTGTACTTAAACATTAATCATGAGACACATCTAAACATGACTACTGTGTTCAGAAAACCACTCTTCATTTTATACTTTAGAAGAATCTTGTTTTTACAAAGAAATGGGAATTATACAGACGTATGAGTTAACAGATTGACAAACAGCTGCTTAAACTACCTTTTTCATGGCGCTTTTCAAGGAGAAACATTCTTGTGATATACTTATATTGATTTGTGCTGGCTTACTTGCAATTTTGAAGATTCAAGACAGTTTCACTTGTATACATTTAGTTTTCTTAACTATAATTTAACCTTACAAAGAACACTTATTCTAGTATCTTCTATTTATTGTAGTATCTCCAAATGAGTCTGCATTTGATAGATCCTCAAAGCAATACTGTAGAGTAACTGACATTCCCCCTCTCCCCCATTACTGTGAAGAAGGATAAGAAGGAACTGGAAAGTAGTTTGGAGTTTAAAAAACTTATTTCCATCAAGTTGGTACTGACCATAGCTGACCCTCCACTGAGGCTGAAAATTAAAAACACAAAGACTGTTTATCTTTTCCTTGCAGAGCTGCTAGTGGATTTGAACCACTGGAGAAGAATAGCCCTTTGGGTGAGCCAACGACTCCTTATGTACTATATAACACCAGAGCTCTAAAACATAACCCACAACAAGAGTTTTGGTTATATTGCTGTAAAAAATAGAGCAGCAGACCTGGGAGTAGCACATCTAACTTACACAAACTCCACAAGGGGCTACCGCCCCCATCAACATCCACAGCACAAAACCAGTTCATCTGAGGCCAGACATCCCCTATACTCCTCAGACCTTCTTCCTTTAATTCTAATAACAATCACCTTTCAGGGATCCCACCACTCTGCTACTAGGTCTGCTAATCTATTGGAATGGCCAGAAAGAACTCACAGACGATACTCATGGTGATGGATGTATTGATGTTGTAACATGTCACATCACCATTTATCTGTCAGTACTGTGGTGGCTTGTGTTTTGCTGTGCCATTGGAAGTTGTACCACTATTTTTTCATATACCAGCAGTAGTAACCACAGTAGACAGATTTCAGTGGAGTTTCCATACTAAGACACACTAGCTTGCTCGGCTCTACAATCAACATATTTAACATCAACAGTCAGGAAATCAAAAGACGAACTGCATTGGGAAATCTGCTGTCAGGGACCTCTCCCGAGTACTGAAAAGCAATGATATGAGTCAACTAAAGTGTGCCTAATCCAGAACATGGTCTTCTCAATTACTTGCTATGCATAGGAGAGCTGGATAATGACTAAAGATGGAAGAAGAAGAAAAATTTATGCCTTGGAATTGCAGTGATGGAGGAGAGTCTTCAACATACTAAGAACTGCCTAGAAAGCAAATAGGTCTTTCTTAGAGAAGGTGAAAGCAAGTTTCTCCTTGGGGGCTAGGATTTTGAAGGTCCGTTTCTCATACTTTCACATATTGCACATAGGCAGGAGTGACTGGTCCTTGGAGAAGGACATCATGCTCGGAAGGGTGGAGGGGTGGCATGAGAGGATTAAACCAGGCTGCTCCTTGGAGGCAAGGATTCTGGGGCTTCGTCTGACATATTTTAGACATGTTGTAAGGAGAGACAGGTCTTTAGAGAAGGACATCATGCTGGGTAGAGTAGAGGGGCAGCGCAGGAGGGGAAGACCCTCTATGAGGCGGATTGATTCAGTGACTGGGGTAATCAGGATGGGTGTGTCAGAGGCAATGAGATTGGCACAGGATAGAGCACGGTTTACGGCTGTTTTACATAGGGTCGCTCTGAGTCACAAACGACTTGACGGCACATAACAACAACAACAACTGGGTGAGATGGATTGATACAGTAAATGGAGCAATGGGGGTTGGTGTGCTGAAATTAGTGAGACTGGCACAGGACAAGACAGGGTTCAGAGATGCTGTACATAGGGTTGCTATGGGCCACAGGCAACTCAAAGGCACATAACAACAACAACAACAACAATAACAAAACACATAACTGGCCATCCGCTTTTGAAATAAAAGGCTTTTGAAACTCTGAATAGCACTGGAACATTGCTCAATAAAGTGTCGGAAGGAAGATAATTTTCTCAGTATAGAAAGCATTCAGAACGCAACTCAGGACAAGCTGTTTCCTCAAAGAAGGATCTACCTTAATGATGCAAATGGAATAAAGTTTTTACCCAAGGAAAGACCTTCATTTGTTTTGTAGCAAGACTCAAAAAGTGGCAGGGGTGGGAGGAGAGAGCTATAAATATCTATTAATAATTGAAATGTGGAATGCATAAATCATGAATCTAGGAAAATTGGGAGTTGGCAAAGAGGAAGTGAAATGCATAATGATCAACATCCTACATATTAGTGAACTACATGGATGAATACTGACTATATTTAATAAGAATTACTCTACTGCTAGCTGGGAATGATAAATCAAACAGGGATGTCACATTCATCATCAAAAAGAACATTCTAAGGACTACACACATACAAGGAAAACTGTCAAAATGCCTAATATTTGAATATAGTACCGATCACTAAATCTAAAGATGAGGAAATTGAGGATATTTAAGAACTACTCATATGCAAGTTCAAGCTGAAGCTGAGGACAATTAAACAGAATCCACGGGAACCAAAATATGACTTTGAGTTCATCCCACCTGAATTTCAGAATCATCTCAGGAACAGATTTGAGGCCTTGAACAGTAATTAGCAAAGACCAGATGAGCTGTGGGAGGATGTCAAATGTATCATCCAGAAAGAGTGCAAACAGTCAATACAAAGACAGAAGAGAAAAAAAAAAAAGACCAAAATGGATGTCAGAAGAAACTCTGAAGATTGCACCGGAGAGCAGAGAAGCCAAAGCACAAGGAAGAATTCAAGATACTAAAGAGCTGAACAGAAGATTCCGAAAGGCAGCACGGGATGACAAAGCAAAATATTACAATGAAATGTGCAAGGAGCTGGAGTTGGAAAATCAAAAGGGCCGAACTCATTCAGTATTTCATAAGCTCAATGAACTGAGGAACAAATTCAAACCTTGAGTTGCTATAATTAAGGATGCTTTAGGAAGAATACCAAATGATCCAGGAAGTATTAAAAGAAGGTGGAAAGAATATATTAAGTTGCCGTATCAAAAGAATTGGCAGACACAGAAGAATTTCATGAAATAACATATGAGCAAGAGCCTATGGTGATGAAGGAAGAAGTTCCAGCTGCTTTGAAGGAAATAGCCAAAAACAAGGCCCCAGGAATAGATGGTATACCACTTGATGTATTTCAGCTAACAAATGCTGCCCTGGACGTGCTCACCAAGATGTGCCAAGAAATCTGGAGAACAACCACTTGGCCAACTGACTGGAAGAGATCTGTATTTGTTCCCATTCCAAAGAAGGGTGACCCAACAAGAGTATGGAAACTACAGAACAATATCATTGATTTCACATGCAAGCAAGATTTGACTGAAGACTATCCAAAAACGACTGGAACAGCACATCACCAGAGAACTGCCAGAAGTCCAAGCTGGGTTTAGAAGGGGTCGTGGTACTAGGGATATTGTAACTGATGTTAGAGGGATCTTAGCTGAAAGCAGGGAATACCAGAAGAATGTCTATCTGTGTTTCATTGGTTATGCAAAGGCATTTGACTGGATCATAACAAACTGTGGCTGACTCTGAGAAGAATTGGAATCCCAGAACACTTGATGGACCTAATGTGAAACCTATACTTGGACCAGGAGGCAGTCGTCAGAACAGAGCAGGGCAACACTGCATCATTCAAAATTGGGAAAGGTGTACTCCAGAGATGTGTTCTATCCCTATACCAATTCAACCTGTATGGAAAACAGATTATCCGGGAGGCTCGGCTTTATGAGGAGAAATGTGGCATCAGGATGAAGACTAATCAACAACCTATGTTATCTAGATGATACAACCTTGCTTGCTGAAACTGAGGAGGACCTGAAGCACTTGCTGCAGAGGGTCAAGGACTGCAGCCTTCAGTATGGATTGAGGCTCAATGTCAGGAAGACAAAGATTCTCACCACTGGACCAACTGGCAGCATCAGGATGGATGGTGAAGAGATTGAGATTCTTAACAACTTTAGTTTGCTTGGTTCCATGGTCAGCACTCTTAGAACCAGCAGCCAGGAAATAAAAAGAAAAAAAAACCCACAAAACATATTGTGATAGGGAAGTCTACTATTAGGGACCTTTCCAGGGTACTGAAGAGCCATGGTGTCACTCTGGAGACTAAGGTGCATCTGATACAGGCCATGGTCTTTGCAATCACTTAGCATGCATCAGAGAGTTGGATAATGACAAGGGGGGACACAAGAAGAATTAATGCCTTGGAGCTGTGGTGCTGGAGAAGAGTATTGAATGTACCATGGAATGACAAGAAGACAAACAGATTCATCCTGGAGAGGGTTAAACTAGGCTGCTCCTTAGAGGCAAGGATTCTGGGGCTTCGTTTGACATATTTTGGACATGTTGTAAGGAGGAACAGGTCCTTGGAGAGGGACAGCATGATTGGGAGGGTGGAGGGATGGCAAAAGAGGGGAAGACCCTCTATGAAGTAGATTGCTTCAGTGACTCGGGTAATCGGGATGGATGTGTCAGAGGCAGTTGTGATTGGCACAGGATAGAGCAGGGTACACAGAGTCGCTGTGAGTCGCAACTGACTGGAGGGCACGTAACAACAACAACAACAACAACAACAATGTACTTGACAACAGAAATGAGGCTGGAGAGTGAAAAAAAAAGAATTTTGTATCATAGCAAATATCTTTTTTTAAAAAAAATCACAAAAGGTGACTTCACACATGGACTTCACTTGATGGAATGCAGAAGAATCAGATTGATTACCACTGTGGAAAGAATCATTGGAGAAGATGAATATCAGAAATTTGAACCAGGCTGGGTGCTGATGGTGGAACAGACCACCAATTACTCAAGTACAAGTTTAAATTGAAATGGAAGAAGATTAAAACAAGCCCACAAGAATCAAAATACAATCTTGAATTAAAAAAAATTATCTTAAGAACAAATTTGATATACAGTGCTCCCCCTCCACCAGTCCATTTTCCTATGCAGCTCTTAGTCTGGACTCTTGTCATGTCAATAATACCTAATCAAATAGTCTTTTTATACAGATATCAGAGAGAAAAGCTAACTTGAGGAGGGGCACGGAGGAAAATGCGCAACAATGAATGAATGGAAATCCAAGTTCTCTATAAACTTTCATTAAAATCTCAATAAAAAGAAAGAGATTGTGGGAAAAAACAACACAATCCAATTAAGTTATATTATATTGTGGAAATAAAATACTAGTAATTTTTTAAAAAATATAACAAATTTGAGATACTGATCACAACAATTGAATACCAGAGGAGCTGTGGGATGAAATAAAAGATATCATCTATGAAGAGCGATAAAGATTATTATAAGAAAGAGGAGAAAGAAAAAGTTAGAATGGATGTCAGAAGATACTATGAAAATCTCATTAAAGGATCAAAAACTAAGGGAAGAAAGGCTGAAGTAAAATGGATGGAAAGAAGATTACAAAGGGCAGCTTAAGAAGGCAAAGCAATATATAACAATATGTACAAAGAGGTTAAGGGAGAGAATAAAAGGTTCAAAAAAATAGTCTCCTGGAATTTCTCAAGCTCAAGGAACTGAAAATCAAATTTAAGCCTTGAGTTGCATTATTGAGACCTGACATAGGCAAAATCTTGAATGATCCAGAAGGACTGAAAGAAGACAGAAGGAATATACAGAATCAGTGTATCCGAAAGAATTGGGTGACACTGAAAAATTTCAGGAAGCATCATACAAACAAGAACTAATGATATGAACAGAAGTTCAAGCTGTACTGAAGACACTGTCAAAAATAAGGCCCCAGATAATGTTTCAATAAACAGATGCGATCTTGGATATGATAACCAGTCTATGTCAGGAAATTTCAAGGTAAGCTCCCTGGCTAATTGACTAGAAGAGATCTGGATTTGTTCTCATACTTAAGAAAGATCCAATAGAATTTGGAAATTATATAATAAATTTCATATGCAAGCAAAATAATGAAGATCATCCAGAAATAGCTGGAACGCTGCCTTGACAGAGAACTTCCAGAAATTCTAAACTGTTCAAGTTTAGAACCAAGGATATCATTGCTGGTATCAGATGGATCCTGCCTGAAAGCAGAGAATATCAGATAAATGTCTATCTGTGTTTCATTGACCATATTGTTGTTGTTATGCGGTGTCGAGTCACTTGCTACTTACTCATAGAGACCCTACGCACAACAGCTCTAAACCCTGCTCTAACTTGAGCCAACCATATTGTCTTATTGCATACCTACTCCCATAACCCTAGTCACTGAGTCAATCTATCTCGTTCAGGGTCTTCCTCTCTTGCACTGTCCCTCAACCCTCCCAAATATAATATCCCTCTCCAAGGACTGGTTCCTCCTTGCAACATGCCCAAGGTATGTCAGATGGAAATTCAGAATCCTTGACTCCAAGGAGCAATCTAGTTTCACCCTCTCTAGGATGAATCTGTTTGTTCTCCTAGCAGCCTATGGTACATTCAATACTCTTCTCCAGCACCAAAACTCAAAATCACCCATTCTTCTTCTATCATCCCTAGTCATTGTCCAGTTTTCTGATGTATAGCAAATAACTATGAAGACTTTAACGGTGTGATCACAATTTAATATAATGAGAAGAATGGGAATCTTAGATTACTGAATTGAGCTTATACGAAATCTACACCTAGATCAAGATGCTGTTGGCTGAATGGAACAGGGAACACTGTATGGTTTAAAATCAGGAAGGGTGTGCATCAGGGTTGTATATTTCTCCATACCTATTCAATTTGTATACTGAGCATATAATTCATGAAGCTAGATTCTATGAAGAAAAATGTGGCATCAGGATAAGATGAAGACATCAACACCAAAGTTATGCAAATAACACAACTTTGCTGAAAATGAAGAGAATCTAAAGTGCTTGCTACTGAAGATCAAATCTAACATACAGCGTTCAATATGAATTATGTTTCAACATCAAGAAAAAAATTTCCCTTACCATAAGGGCAATAGCAACAGATAGAATATATAGAAAAAAGGGTTGAAATTGTCAAGTATTTCTTCTTAGATTCTCAATCAACATCCTTGCTACAAGCAGCCAAGAAAGAGAGACATATAGTTTTGGGTAAGACTGCTGTGAGGGTCCTCTCCAAAATATCGAAGAGCAATGATGTCAGTTTGAAGACTAAGGTGTACTTGATTCAGGCCATGGTCTTTTTAATCACTTGCTATGCATCTGAGAGCTGGGGAATGAATAAAAATGAGAGAAGAAGAATTGAATGAGTTGTGGTGTTAGAGAAGAGTACTGAATATGCCATGGACCGCCAAAACAATGAACAGGTATGTTTTGGAAAAAGATGTAGCCTGAGCACTCCTTAGAGGCAAGGATGGCAAAGTTTCATCTCTCACACTTAAAACACGTTGACAGAAGATACTATTCATCAGTGGAAGACATCATTCTTGGAAAGGTGGAGGGTCAATGAAAGAAAGGAAGACCTCAATGAAGTGAACTGGCATGGTGACTGCAGCAGTGCAATCATGTGTAATAGAGATGGTGAGGATGCCACAGGATAGGACAGGATTTAGATCTGTTTTTCATAGGGTCACTATGAGTCACAGTAAATGCAATGACACTTAACAACAACAATATGGACTTTTCCAGTCTGAACTGGATCAAACCAGCAATCAAGAGACAGTAATAATTATTGACTAGAATGCAGAGGTTGTAAACCAAGAAGGATTGGTTATTAGAAAAAAATGGCTATAGTGAAAGAAATGAGGCAGGATATTACATTATGTGTGCATTTATGTATGCACTATAAATATTTGTAAAATAAAATTGGCTACTACACAAATAGGGAGCTCTGGTGGCCTAGTGGCAAGAAGCTGTGCTGCAGTCACGAACACGTGGCTCCAGGCCACGGCTGCTCTGTGGAAGAAGAATGGGCAATATCCTCCTGTGCTATTAACTGTCTCTGAAAGGCCACTGGAGGGTCAGCCTCATGTGTTGGTTCTGACTCTATGGTACACAACAACAACAACAACAACAATACTATAGAAGTGAATATCACCTGAGGAAACACACAGGAATCAAACTAACTACATCTGAGAAAACAGATATTGGAGAAGCTCATAATCAATAGTCAAAACAAAATCTTACAAAACAAAAACAAAACAAAGACTTACTGTGGAACAAACTATATATTACCCATTTGCAAGTTCAACTTGAAGTTGAATAAAAAGAAAACAAGTCCACAAGAGCAAAAATAAGGCCCTGAGTTTATCTCATCTGAATTAAAACAACAACAAAACCCCCACAATAATAGATTTGACACATTGCACACTAATGACCAGTTCTTCTGTGAGATAACCATTCATGATGAAAGCAAAATATTTAAAAACAAGAAAGCAAGTAAATGCTGAAATAGATGTCATCAAAAGTCAATGAAGTTTAATCTTAAATTTAGAGGAGCTGGAGGAAAGGCAGAAAAGATGAAATAAGAGTTGGGCAGAAAATCACAAGGGTACTTTGTGAAGAAAATGCAAAATATTCTAACATATAGTGCAAATACCTAAAAGCTAGAAAACCAAAAGGGAAGAATGCACTCTACACTTCTCAAATTCAAAGAACGGTTGAGTTAATCCAAGTACA
Organism: Elephantulus edwardii; assembly: GCF_000299155.1. Classification (NCBI taxonomy): domain Eukaryota; kingdom Metazoa; phylum Chordata; class Mammalia; order Macroscelidea; family Macroscelididae; genus Elephantulus; species Elephantulus edwardii. Next base: position 2,440,813 of record NW_006399893.1, on the reverse strand, counting down.
AAGATCCACAACTGGAAGGTTCTGTGGGTAAATATTAAGTAACAGCTTTCCATTGATAAAACTAATACAAAGTGAATTCTGCTGTGACAGATGCTTTCCATTCAGAATGCTGTCAAGAGCCACTTTTCATATATGCTTATATCAAAATGACTAAAATTTAGAAAATATGGGAGTCATTTGTGAATACATATGTAAAATAAGCACACTGGATGTATATGTGTACTGTGTATTAGAAAACAAAATTGTTTTGCTGAGAAAAAAAAAAGAAAAAGTATGCAGAATCACTTTACAAAAATGAATTGGTTGTCATGAACCATTCCAAGAAGCATATATAATAAAAAAGCCAATAGTAGAAGTCCAAGCTGCACTGAAGACATTGATAAAATGATAAGAGCCCATAAATTAATGGAATACTAACTAAAGTGTTTCAGCAAAATGACAAAGCCTTATACTTGTCCATTATTCTATGACAAGAAATTTGGAAAACCTCACCAAGGAACTTGAAGAGACCAATTTTTATTCTCATTTCAAAACAAATGTGATTCAAAAGAGATTGAGAGCGTTCACAGCTTCAGTTTGCTCGGCTCCACAGTGAACACTCTTGGCACCATCAGTCAGGAAATCAAAAAGCGTATCGCGATGGGAAAGTCTGCTGTTAGGGACCTCTCAAAGGTACTCAGGAGCAACAGTGTCTCTCTGGAGACTAAGGTGCGCCTGATACAGGCCATGGTCTTTGCAATCGCTTGTTATGCATCAGAGAGTTGGACAATGACTAGGGAGGACAGAAGGAGAGTGGATGCTTTTGAGCTGTGGTGCTGGAGAAGGGTACTGAATGTACCATGGACTGCCAGGAAAACAAACAGATTCATCTTGGAGAGGATTAAACCAAGCTACTCCTTGGAGGCAAGGATTCTGGGGCTTTGTCTGACATACTTTGGACATGTTGCCGGGAGGGACAGGTCCTTGGAGAGGGACATCATGCTTGGGAGGGTGGAGGGACGGCGCAGGAGGGGAAGACCCTCCATGAGATGGATCGATTCAGTGACTGGGGTAATCGGGATGGGCGTGTCGGGGGCAGTGCAGTTGGCGCAGGATAGAGCAGGGTTTAGGGCTGTTGTGCATAGGGTCGCTATGAGTCGGAAACGACTCGACGGCACATAACAACAACAACCTCAAATAACAAGCAATATTATTCATTTAACACGCAAGTAAAATCTTGCTTGAGATTGATAAAAAGTGGTTAGAATAGCACATCTACAGGGAACTGACAGAAGTTTAAGAAGTCATGGGAGAGCTGCTGATATCAGATTCTTGCGGAAAGGAGGCAATATCAGTAAGGTGCTTATTTGAGTTTAATGTACTATGCAAAGCCACATTCAACTGTGTAAATCATAGTAAGTATGGATAAAAAAGATAATAATAGTATTTTTAGAACACGTAATTGTTCTCGTGATAAACCCAGGAAAAAACCTACAATGAGGAGAGGATAAAATAGATAAAAGGGACTTTCTAAGAATCAAATTCCTATTCACATCAAAAAATTTCTCCAACAAGATAAAGAAGAAAAGCCACAGACTAGGAAATAATATTTGGTAATGCCATGTCTGATAAGGGATTTATATCTAGAATTTATAGAATACTCGAGCACCACAACAAGATAAAGGTGAACAACCCAAACACAAAATGGGCACAGGATATAAATAGATACTTCACCAAAGAAGACAGACAGATGGCAAACAAAGACATAAAGAAATGTTCAAAATCCCCAGCTCTAAGAGAGATGCAAATCCAAACAACTATGAGATATCATCTGACCCCAGTAAGAATAGCAAAATTCAACACAGCAGCAAACAATAAACCCTTATTCACTGTTGGTGGGAGTGTAAAATGGTGCAACCACTATGGAACGCAGTATGGTGCTCTCTCAAAAGTTGGAAATAGAAATAGCATTTGACCCATCAATTCCACTACTGGAAATATACCTTAAAGAAACTTAAAGTACTGCCACCCAAGTAGATATATGCACACCCATATTTATTGTTGCGTTGTTCCCAATAGCAAAGAGATGGAAACAGCCAAAGTGCCCATCAATATACGAATTGATAGAAAAGCTGTGCAGCATTGAAAAACAAGGAAATCATGAAATATTATACATAATGGGTGACCCTGGAGGGCATTATGATGAGTGAAATATCTCAGTCATAAAGGGACAAATACTGCATAATGTTACTGTTATAAAACAGGACTGACATCAGGGATGGGAAGAAACTAAGAGAAGAGGGGATAAATAATGTACATGGCTTAGAAACAGATGAGGGAGAGAAATGCTTAAAAGGAATATACGATTAGGATTAAAACAAGCTTGGAAGCAGGTGTGGCATCCACTTCTGAAATAGTTTTTCTCCGGAAACCCTACGAACCTGGGAAAAGGTTCATAGGGTTTCCGGAGGCAAGCTATTACGGAAGTGGATGCCACTCCTCCTTCCAAACAATCCCTATACAGATACATAATTCATTTATCATGGAGATCAAAAGGAAACTTATCAAGTTTATTTAAAGAGGAAAGAGACCCCCCCAAAAGCAAAGCACTCCTGATGAACAAAAATGAAGAGGAAGACATAACACTCCCTGACCTCAAAACCTACTACACAGTGGTAGTAGTAAAAACAGCATGGTACTAGTACAATGACAGGCACATAGATGAATGGAACACAATTAAGAACTGAGAAATGGACCCAGCTATCTATGATTGACTGATGTTCAACAAAGAAGTAAACCCTAGCAAATGGGGAAATGAAAACCTCTTCAAAAAATGTGCCGACAAAACTGGACTGCTACCTGTAGAAAGCTGAAATAGGACCTACATCTTACATCATACACAAAAATGAATGCACTCATAAAGTTCATTAGAGACAAACTGGGATCAAGCTTAAAATGCCTCATCTATAGAATAAAGATACTGCCAAATACAGCCAGAAATTTACAGTCTGGAGACAATAAAATTGATAAATGGGACCTTACAAAGATTAAATTCCTGTGTGCCTCAAAAATCATTTTCCAACAAAGGGAAAATAAAACCTACTGCCTGGGGAAGAAAACACTTGGCACTATCATTTTGGACAAAGATTTCATATTAAAAGTTTACAGAATTCTACAGGGCTTCCAGAAGGAAAAGAACACAATTACAAAATGGACAAAAGACATGGAAAGAAATTTTACAGAGACAGATAATCAGATGGCCAACAGACACATGAAGAAATATTCAAAATCACTGTCAATAATACAGATGTAAATCAAAACCACAATGAGATACCGTCTCACTCCAGTAGCAGTGGCAAAGTTAACAGGACAGCAAGTAATAAATGTTGGAGAGGAAGTGGAGAGATAGGAACTCTTAAACATTTGTGGACTTGTCAAATGGTACAAACACTCTGGAAGGCAGTTTGGTGTTTCTTCAGAAGCTTAACATAGAAAAGTCTATATGACCCAGTTATTCCACTGCTTGTATAGCCTGAGAAAATGAGAATTGAGGCACAATAGATCAAATACCCAACCACAATTGAATGGATTGAGAAATGATGGTGCATTCACACAATGGAATACTATGCAGCACTCAGGAGCAATGATTTTATCAATTGCTACCTAACTTGGGAAGGACTGGAGAACATTATGCTAAGTGAACTCAGTGCTATAAGGACAAATACTGTATAAGACCATCATATTGGAGAAAGTGTATGAAGATCCAAGAGGCGTAGGGTGGGTGCAGAGAGGTGAAATGGGTGGGGGATGGTGTCATTAATCATAGAGTTGCATAATTTGATGGGTGGAGGGAGAGATGGTTAAAGAAAATGAGAAACATCTGGTGTATGTGAGCTTTTAAGTAAATCAATATATAATAAAAATTGTATTAAAAGTAATAAACAGCCAAATTGACTAAAGAAATGGAAAGGCAGTATTCAAGAAAAGGTTACTCAACTATCATAATTAATTAATTACACCATTTACTTGTAATGTTATAAAATAAAATGTGCATCAATGAGTAAATGAAATATCTGTAAACTTGCAGTCACTAAAATCATAAATTAACTCAAACTACATTGGACAAACTAAAAGAAAATATTATTTGGAGGGTGCAGGTACAGGCTGCATTTCATATTGATTGTTCACACTCTCTCCATGAGTCACAGCCAATTCTATAATAACTAAAAATAAAACAAACTTAGTTAATATTTATTGAGCACCAGACAATCTCCTAAGTGCTTTCTGTGCATTATCTCACTTATATATCAAAGAACCCATAATATTATTCTCATTATATTGTAGATCATTGGCGTGATGGAGGATACAAAATTATACCCTAGCCAGGCAACTAACTAATACATGGCAGGTCTCGTTAACTCCCAAAATTGGTTGGTTTCTGTAATATCATATTGTTTAGCCCAATTATTGCAATCACTCTTATTTCACTCCCTCTTGTGTCTTTTCTACAGGAAACGGGAATAAAACTTTTATTGCTGAGTTGGAAGCAACCCAAGTGCCCATCAATGAATGAGAAGCTGGAGTATAGTCATACACTGGAATATTATGCAGCACTGAAAAACTAGGAATTCGTAAAATATTATACAAAATGGGTGAAGTTGGAGGGCATTATGCTCAGTTAAACATCTGTCAATAAAAGGAGAAATAGTGTATAATGCCACTGTTATAAAATAACACTTATACTGGGGGCTAGGGGAAAACTAAGAAAAGGGGGAGTAAATAATGAACACTGCATTGGAAAAGATGACGGAAAGAACTGTTTAAAAGGAATATATGGTTAGGCATTATTTGCACAACAGTCCAGAATAAGAAGTGTATAGCAAAATGCACTGGGCTGGAGAGGGGAGGAAACTGTGCAACAATGAATTAATTTTTTAAAAAACAAAACAAACTGCAGGAGGTGATGGGGGTAAAATGTGCAACAATGAATGAATCCAAGTTAACTGAAATTTGTTAAAATCACAATAAAAATTATTTTTAAAAGTAAATTATATTTGAGGTTACCATCTGGCTTGCTCACCAGTTTGAATTTCCTTTCTTACTACACCAATGGAGACTGTCTGTGGACAATTTATTTAAAAAAAAGTAAATGGGAGGTAATAGACACAGGATATGTGTATCTGTTCAAAATGGAGGGGAAATGGAAGAAGGCAGCAAAAGAAAGGGAAGGAGGAATCACTAGGACAGCAGAAATTAGTGGACACACCGGGCAGTGAAGGAGCGGGCAAGACACAATGGAGATCAGATGTGAGGAGGTGATAAAAAGCATTGCTAAAAAAAAAAGGAGGCATTGCTCAGTAGTAATTAGTATATGAATGAAACACAATGTACATGAACAACTGTATTCAACCAATAAGACTATATACAACTTAAAAAAATAGGAAGTTAAAAGAGATCTAGAATCCAGATACAAATTTTCTTATTAGCCTAAAGCTGCCTTTTATGTATTTATTCTACATCAACCACATCTTGAGAAGGCCTACTGTTTAATGCCTATGCCTATGCCAAAGCAACAATCTGCTGAATGCAGCTAAATATGAAATAGAGTTTACTGACTTCTCTTCCAAGGAAGAAACACACACTGATCATTTTGTATTAATGTCTAAAGCTTTCTTCCTCCAGGGGAAAAACTCTGGAAAAGAGTCAGTAATAGCAAGCTTTGACTTCTCTCTACCTTCAAATTCAGCTTGCCACCTTAGTTCTTCTAAACAATCTTCTCTCTTTACCCTTTATTTCATTCACACTTTCCTGGGTTTACAGACTTTAAAAACGAATGTTTTAAAAATTTCTTTTAGAACATGGAATATCTCCCCTTTCCCTTAAATTATCTATCTTTAATTAAAAGGAAAAACCAGCAAACTGTCACAAAAATCAATCTGAGGCATGTGGAGGGTCTGACAGGCACCATGAAGTTCAACTCTTTTGTGACCTGAGACCACAGCAAGAACTGCAAAGGCCACCTCAATGCCTCCTTGCACGTCAGGAAGGCCATGTCCTCCCTGCTGCCCAAGGAGCTGTGGCACAAGTACACCAAGTGCTCCGCCCATCCTCAAGGATGACAAGTTGCAGGTGATGCAAGGACACTACAAAGGTATCCAAACTGGCAAGGTGGTCCAGCTGCACAGAAAGAAGAGCGCTGTCTACATGGAAAACGGGACTGACTTAAGGGTTGGGGGAAAGACTGAGAAAGATGGGATAAATTATACTGCATTGAAAAAGAAGAGAGATAGAACTGTTTGAAAGGTATATATGATTAAGTATTATTGTCCTTACAGGAGTCCAGAACGAAGGCTGCATAGTGGAGTGAACTTGGTGGGAGGGACTGTATAACAATGAAAGAATTTTTCTTTTACTTTTCAAAGAGAAGAGCAAATTGGGGGAGAAGGGTGGGAAGGCAAAAAAGTGCAACAATGAAATGAACTGAAATCTAAAATATCAATCTCTTCCTTGAAAACCCATCTGAGGGTCAGTTATGGCACATAAGAATTATAAGTCTTTGACTTTGTTCTTCACTGTAATCATGTTGAAGATAATAATGCTAAGTACTCAGTTTCGACGGCACATAACAACAACAAGCGACTAGTACTCAGTAAAAATTAAAGCAATGAATAGTTTCTAAGATCTTCAGTAATTTCTCATTGAATTAAATAAACCTAGTGTCTTTTCTTAATTACTGATTGGTTACATCTTTCTCCTTAGAAAAATTAACTGTGGCTACATACTTGATTATGAAAGTGATATCTCATTACTTAATATTTTTATCTATTAATTTACCAAATCCTAAATTAAACATCAAATGTATGCCTTGACAAAGCCACACTCCAACAGTACATATGTTAAAGAGCTTGATCTGTGTCTCTCAGTATTTAGGATGTAAAAAATAATAATATATTGCAAAGTGGTATAATGAATGAAATTAAAATAGTACTATTCATCAACTTGACAGTATAACTTTTTCCTTTCATCTCTGAAACTCAGTGTAGAATCAAGAGTTTTGCTCAAAGGGAAAAGATCATCTATATCCCAAGGAGTAAAGTCTAATTTTTCATCACTCAGTGCTATCAGCCTAAGAGTGTGATATATTTTTCTACTTAAAATTCACTTTCAAAATCATTATGATTTAGAGAAAACATGGAAATAAATAAATGGAATTGCTGCTGTCAATAATGTGGCATTTTGTTTTGCTAAAGCCTGAGCATTTATTCTTGTCAAGTAGAATCCCATTCATCTTCCCAGTTTTCCTCATATAAAATGATAAATATTTATCTGTTAAATTTATGGAATTAATATCTTTCAAAATTATGAATTCACTACACTTTGTTGCCAGTTTGGCTTAGAGACAAATCTCCCATTAGGTTTCCAGTCAAATTCCTTAGTATAAAAACAGACTAAACACTCATCTAGTCACTACAACTTAATCAAAATAGTTGTCTTCACTCCATCAACAGCTAGTAAAGGTCAAAGAAGAAATTCAAGCACAGATCTGTGTGAAGTCAAAATTCTCTCCAGAATGTCACTGCAGGTCCCAGAATAGACAGTGAAGAGACTAATTTTAATTCAGTCTTTTGATTTGAAAAGAAACAAGATTCACTCAGGATATCTCAAAAGGGAGTAGAAGAGTGCTATAAGGTTATTATGTCAAGCAATCAGAGAAGAAGACGTGCTAGCACACTAGAATTCGGCTTTGAACACCCAACATCTAGTGGGAAAAGTCATTTCGGTTCACAGCTGCTAGAAGGTCAGGCTCTCTTTCAAGTTTATAGGCTTGATGGTGTCTCTAACACATCATCCCTGCTTCTGCTTTTTTCTTTGTTTTGAGTTTCCTCTTTCTCACTTTCCTCTGTGTGTCAACTTTATAGATTCTTTCTAACCCCACGGTTCCTGCCTACTCACAGCTCTTGCTCTTGTTTATTAAAAAATTCAGACTGAATATTAGCTGTCATGGTCCATTTGGCATCTTTATTATCACACTTCTCCATTTTATACAAAACTGTGTTACAAACAGTGCATTAGTGTTTTGAATCTTCAAATTCTGAATTTGCCTAAGAGTTTTACGAGAGTCAAATAATAGCAATCACAGTTGTTACTTAGTTCAACAGGAATTCTGGAATAGCTGCTTTGTTTGTTTCACAAGAGCTGTGGAGTTTATGTGAGAAACAGATGTTACACAGTCTGTAAATCAGAATGGGTAAAATAAAATCCTATTATAGGTAACTCAAATCACAATTTATCTTATCAACAGTAGTAGCTATGGTTAAATAATGTCTTATCAAATCTCCATAGGTCAATATATGCTGCTGTTTTGACTTTTCTTAAAGATTTGTCAGCAAACACGAATTTAGGAAGATATTGATAAGGGTTCAGATCTGAACTAAGATCATGTGAGCTTGAATTCTGATTCCATACCTTCTCTTGATGAAGTTAATTTCTCCACAAATGAGTTTTTTAATGTATAAAATAAGTACAATAAAGATATCTATGTCATAATTCTTCTTATATTATCTTGCTCACTAAATAAAGTAATCCATGTAAATAGCTTGAACAGTACTTGAAAATTCTTTTTAATTAGATATTATAATTACTATATGTCAGGTTCTTTGCTTTGTGATACTCCTATAATGTCATTTTACTCTTTATCACAACTCTACTGGGAAAATATTACTACCTGTCTTTGCAAGAAAAGTAATAGATCTAGGACTGGAATGAAAGTTTTCACAGGAACTTCCAACCCAGTGATTTGCAACTCTATGAAAGCTTCCACTCAAAACTGAGGTTAGAGTTTAAATTTGGATTCCCACACCAGAAAGGAAGAAAGACCCAATTTTGGAATGGGTACATGATTTCTTAAGGTATCAAAATTATATTCCCATAGTGGTATTAACATTTTACAACCTTAATACTCTACAACCTTAAAATCCTGCTTAATTCAACATAAGAGAAGTAATGGCAGTGCAAACGCAGCCACAATGCAGAGTCCTGGAGTGCATAAAAAAACATCTGCTTCCCCATAATGTCTCAATGAATCATTATGACAAACAGAAATAAAGCCAATGCATATCACTGTATAGCTGATGCTGCTTTTCTGCTCACAAGGCACAGAAGTTAATTATTATGAACAGATGTGCTTAGATTGGACAAGAATTTATACTCCATGAAATTCAGCATGGATTAAAAAAACACAATATGGTTGGTATATTTGCAATTTTTCGTGGTTTTTGAGAGGGAGGCCCTGCTCACTATCCCAGGGTGTTCCTTTGACGGTCCTGGGGTGGGGGTGCAGCCTGATTTTTTTCTATTGCCAACCACATAGGATGAATTTACCTTTAGAAGAATCGACTTTCTACATTCACATTACCAGTCTGCTGCACTCCTAGGAGGCTTGCCTTCGTTAGCTCAGCTGTTGATACACAAGACTAACTAGAGTCAGGATCCTAGGTCTCTTAGCCATCTGGGAATGTTAATTTTATTTAGCCTTATGGTAAAGAATTATCACCTCTTATGGAGCAGGAGACTAAATAAGAACACATGAGCTCCTTATCAAATGTCCAACATTCACATTGTAAGATTACAGAATGCATGCACATACTCTTATATCCAAAGTATAAGGCATGGGAAACCATTCATTGATTAATTTATTTAACAAACAAAAAATATTCCTTATTTTGTTTAGTTAAGTGAGATTTGCACCGTTTAGCTACTAAGTTCTAGAATATTTATAGAGTGGTAAGTGAATTTTCCTATCCTACATCATATAAAATTTAGCCTACAAATAAACACAATGCTGTAAACTACAGTGGATGTTATGTGCCTAATAAGTATACTGAAGAAGATAAGAATGAAGAAAGTGTCTATTTTTTGAGAATTAATTATACACTGACATGCTTGTGAACCCCTTACATAGCTAATCTTATTTATGTCTCAGTCATAGGTATCACTGCTATTTAAAGATAATAAACTCCAGGCTAAACAAAACAAAACACACCACAAAACAAACAAATTTAAAGCAATCTAAGTTGTGTAAGATATATATAAAATCATAGCATAAAAGGTGAATTAGGACCCAAATCCATTTGGCTGCATTACTCTGAGAAGCTAAATGAGGGAGTGATTCATTCTAACCAGAATCTGGGAGGGCTGCACTAAAGTGCCATCACAGTTGGACCCTTGAAAGGATAAGAAAGAGCTTACCATCCAAGACAAGGGAAAAGGTATTCAAAATAATGGACGAGTTTGCCCCAAGACAGGAGAAGAGTGAAAGTAGCAAATCAGTGAAACAGAGTAATTTTGTGTCATCACTACTGATGTGCAATAGCCTAAGACATGGATCTAGTTCTCAGAATCTTCAGTCTACTAAGACACCTTCCTCATTGGAAAACAGCTTTTATTCTTGAATGAATCTCCATTTCCCTACTCTTAACTAAAACTATTAGCTAAATACATATGTTAGTATGCATCAGAGAATTTACTGTGATTTAGACACACTTCCTTCCAATCACTTTGTGAGCTTTTGCTTAGACAGTGGGTGTGCCTGATGGAAACACAGAATAAAATGATTTGTCCATTTAGATACAAGATGTACAACCTCCGACATGCAGCACAAAGTTGTAGCTCAAAACCCATGTACATGGTATAGTCAATTCAATATTAACAAAAAACCAGATTAACTGAAGGTTAACAAGACTTTGTCAAGAACAAATTCTTTAGCTACTGTTATTTCCAAAAAACAAAGATTACTACATTTATAGTCTGTGATAAAGCTGGATGATTCTTTTAAGAGAACAAACTATTTTTGGTACAGGAGGCTAAAGATAGCTAACAGTACCGTAATATTTAAGAAAGTTGATCAAACAAAACACATACATTAGAATATGCAAACTAGGCTACAAGATGATACAATTATATTTCCACTTGTATGGAAATCAAGTTTATATGTTGAATACTGGAGAGCCTATGGAAAAGGAGAGAGCTCTCGTGGCTTCTTGATCTTGTTGTTTTTAGGTGCCATAGAGATGATTATGGTTCACAGGCACCTTATCAAAAACCGATCCAAATACTGTCTTCTCCCAGCCATCCTCACAATTTCCAGACACACTCAAGCCTACTGCCACAATCACCATGTCAACCCACTTATTTGAAGGACTTCCTCTCTTTTGCCTTCCCTCCACCTTCCCAACAAGCATGATGTCCCTTGCCAAGGAATTATATCTCCTTACAACATGCCAAAGTCTGTGACATGAAGCTTCACCATCTTTGCCTTCAAGGAGCACTGTGGCTGCACCTTCTCCAAAATGTATCTGTTTGTTCTTTTTTAAAAATGATTTTTATTTTATATGGTTTACACATAGAATTCATATCCATTGTGCTTCGTTCGCATGCATTGTGATTCACACATTCTTTCATTAGCATTGTTTTTGATGCAATCATTCTTGTATATTATGTTTAGAAAAGTAATCATCATTGAATAACTACCCCATTTTTTTCAGGTCCCCACGGAAAAGATGTGTTTGTTCTTTTGGCAGTCCATGACATACTCAGCACTCTTCTCTAACACCATGGTTCAAAATACATTAATTCTTCTGTCATCCTTAGTCATTGTCCAGCTCTCAGATGCATAGCAAGTGACTGAAAAGACCATGGCCCGAATTAAGCACACCTTGTTCCTCAAACTGACATCATTAATCCTTGACAGTTTGGGGAGGTTTCTGACTGTTGACTTTCCCAATGCAATGTTGTTGTTGTTGTTAAGTGCTGTCGAGTCATAGGCGACTCATAGCAACCCTATGAAGGAGAGTCCTCAACACTTGGGTGCGTTTCATCCTCTCTCCAGGTTCATAGTGTTTCCGGAGGCAAGCTATTATGGAAGTGGATGCCACTACTCCTTCCAAGCTTGTTTTAATAGGGGAGCTCCACCCCGCTCTCAGTCCGCACTGGGTAATCAGCCATTAACACATTTGACACATCAGTGTCACAGTGTTCAGCCTCACAGCAACTACAAGTGACCGCTGTCTGGCAACTTGTACACAGGGCTATACGACCTAGAGGAATGTCTGAACAAAAACAATGAAAGACAGGCCTGAGGGCTGCAGATTAAAAGTCACCCACCTTTGGCTTGGTAGCATCCCCTTCTGTCTACTGGACCAGCTGATTTCTCTATTCCCAATGCAATACATCTCTTAATTTCCGGATTGCTGGTACCAAGTGTACTGATTGTGGATACAAGCAAGATGAAGCTATTGACTGCCTCAATCCTTTCTCCAACTACCATGATGTTGCCAGTGGTCTGATGGCTTAATGCTTAGGAACTACCCATCTAACACAAGGGTACATGGTTTGAGTCTACCAGCTGCTCCATGGGAAAAAGGATGGGCAGTCTCCACCTGTGTGATTAACTGGCTTTGAAAACCCAGTGGAGGGTGAGCTATGGGACAGTTCTGACTTGATGGTACACAACAACAACTATACAAGAATTTCTATCAGGAATTGTATTGTTGTTGTGTGTCATGGAGTTGGAACCAATTCAAAACTTATTCTCTAGAGAGTTTTCAGAAAGGAAGAGACTGTCCATCCTTCTGCAGAACAGCTGGTGGATTCAAACTGTGTGGTTTTGGGATTTTAGCTCAGGGTCTTAACACTAGGCCACCAGAGCTGCTGAGCTTGTATTAAATATTTTAGTCATCTAGCATTGATGTAATGGAAATATCACAAGTGAGTAACTTTACCAAACTTTGTTGTTGTTGTTGTTGTTGTTAAGGGCCGTCGAGTCGCAGGCAACTCACAACGACCCTATGAAGGAGAGTCCTTGACGCCTGGGTGCCTTTCATCCTCTCCAGAGGCAGCTATTATGGAAGTGGACGCTACTCCTCCTTCCACTCACCAAATTTTACCAAAGTTTATTTTCTTGAATTTTAGGATCAAAGGCTAAATTCAAGAGTGGCAACTCTAGGGGAAGTCTTGCATTTGGTGGCTCTGGGGAAATTTTGTCTTTGCAACTTGTGTCCTGGTTCCTTAGAGATCTCCAAGTAGACTGGCATCAATCTTATCCCATTTCTGCTTTTCTCCCCGCCATTTAACAGTTTTCTATCTCAAAGCAGATTATACCCTACAATAGCCTGTCTCATCAATGTAACTGAAGCAATGTATCCTCAAATGGGATATATAAACAGAGGAATAGAGACTAAGATTTTGGGGGGGAGGGATACACAATGAAATCCATAACCAACATATTTCGGAAGGATGGTGTTAACAGAAACCAAACAACAGAGTCTTCACCACTTTACGTTTCCCCAAATTCATTGTCTGTTTTAAAGAACAATTCCAGAATAGGTGGACAAAGCATCTTCTCTAAGCTCCTCCCATCTTTCTGCTCTGCAATCTTTAGTGCATGCTCTGTATCTTCTGGGAGACAAGATTGTAACTGGAGCTCCAGCAGTCTTATCCATAAACTGGGTAAGAGGAGGAGAAGGAAGAGGCTAAGTCAGCACCTTTAAGGATTTCTCAGAGAAGTCTTGCCCAACAATTTCCTTTTATAGCATACATGTACTTTCTGCTTCAAGGAAAATGCAGAAAATTTACAAATGAGAACTTTTTTGAACTAGACAACTTTAGGAATGGGCAAGAACCAAGACTCTAGCATAAAAAAAGAAAAGAAGAAAAGGTCCAGACAACTAGTGTCTACCATATTATCTGACATGAATAATGTAAACTAATAAATAAGTTAAGCCAATATTATGAGAAAAGAGTAGTAATAGTAATTATGATATATGTCCAGTGCTTTGAACATCAGAAGAACTTTTGTAATGAACAAACAACAATATTGCCCCTGGATCCTAAACATAGTGTGATAAAGAGTGATGGATGAGATTTAATAGGGCTTGTAAATGGTAATATTGTGATAACAAAAGTGTCACAACATTTTGTGCCACAACATTCTACACTGGACAACAGTTAGCAAGAATGAAATTTTTCAACCAAAGGCATGTCATAACATTGTTCCTCTCACAGTTACAGCAAACAAGAAGCAGGATGAACATAGATGTTAATTCCTCAGAAGAGAATTACAGCTTCAAGATCACCATGCAGTCAGGTTCATTATCATGTGAAGGAGAAAGTCAGCAATCTGTAGGCACATTGGAGACAAGGGGAACTTTTGAGAGATGTTAAACATCTGTTATACAAACTTTGAACAACTGCATCATGAACATGTTCTCTGAATAAGAGAGAAGTAAAACTAACGTCTCTCTGTAGAGATTATTTAAGGTCTTTGAACTGGAAGTGCGTATAACAGTTCAGATCACATGAGCTATGACACAGAAAGGCATAACAGCATATCATGACATGAAAACAAAAAAATGAAGAATACAGGACAGAATACTTCTGAGAAAAAAATGTGTTATGCAGCAATTCTAAAACCTTAGCAAAGAGGAGCTGGCTCTCAAAACCCGTCCAACGGTGACTGATTTTATAAAACATAATGCATGAGAATGAATGTATAGAACACACTGTGAATGAAGAACAGTGTGAAACACATGTATATACATTTTTGTAAGCAAGCCAATTAAAAAAAGTAAAAAAAATCTTGTCAAGAATGAAGAAAAATACTTACAATATGTCCTTTGTAGAACTATATATCTTGTAGAGATAGAGTGTAGTATATCAAACACCTTTTCAGCTGTTGTTCTTACAAAAAAAAAGAAGGGGAAAAATTCTTTGAAATAAATTATAGAGAGATATCTTGCAGAAGAATGTACACTCTCCTGAAGTCCCTTCCGATCAATCCAAAGACAAACACAGCTCAATAACCTCAATACAAAATTCTGCGTACTTATTAAGTATTGTTTTTATATATGCTGCCTACCACAACTCCACATGTGTCATGCAATGCAAGGTTTTCAATGCCCTTTGAGAGATGCTATTCCATTTTACAGAAAGGCAAACTGGAGGACAGAGACATCAGACAACTGAAGTCAAGGTGGCACAGTTACTACCTGTCATATAAGATTCAAACCCAGATAATTAGCTTTCAAATCCTAAACTGTTTGCAAGTGGTTTCATGCTAGTTTGCAAGCTTGTCTCTAAGGCGTACCCTGCTTGTACTTCCTCTAAGAGACTTGTTTCTTGTTTTGGCAGTCCATGGGATAGTCAATCCTCTTCCACAACATCACATATTAAAGCCATTAATTCTTTGAATCTGGTAATAGTTACATGTAACCTAGCATAAAATTTTAAAAGCTAAAGTGTTTTGCATCAGTAAAATTGCTTTAGACTGGGGAGATTCAGGATTTCCCTCCTTTCTGATATGTGTGAGGATAAACTTAGGAATGGGGAAGAAACTTTTTTACAAGAATTTTTTTAAATAAAATTTTTATTTTGTACTGGTTTCCTTTCAGAGTTCATATACATTGTTTTTCACACCGGATCTTTCCCATTTCCTTTACCCACTTCTCTCTATACCAATCAAATTTTATGACCCTATGATTACCCATCCCTCCACCCTCTATGCCCACCCATCCTCACCACTGTGCTCCAGTCCTCCCCACCCTGGATCCTCATACACATTCTACAATAATGGTCTTAAACAGCACCTGTCTCTATGGGAATCAGTTCCCTCAGCACAATGCTCTCCAGTCCTTCCCAAGTTTGGTAGTACTTTACAAAATCATTGCTGCTGGTTGCTGTGTAGTATTCCATCATGTGAATGTACCAAAATATCTCAATTCATTCTATTGTGGTTGGACACCTGGGCTGTTTCCATGTTCTTGTGATGGTGAATAATGCTGCTATGAACATTGGTGTATATAAATTTCCATTTGTGCCTCGGTTGTCATTTTCTCAGGGTATATTCTAAGACTGCTTGGAATAGCTGGGTCATATGGAATTTCTATGTTCAGCTTTCTGAGGAAACATCAAACTGCTGTCCAGATTGGTTATACCATTTTACAATCCCACCAACAATGTATAACAGTTTCTATCTCACCACATCCTCTACAACATTTATTACTAGCTGTCCTTTTAAATTTTGCCATTGCTACTGGAGATGGTATCTTGTGGTTTTGAGTGATTTTGAGCATTTCCTCATGTGTCTGTTGGCCATCCAAATATCTTCCCCATGAATATTTTTCCACGTCTCTTGTCCATTTTGTAATAACTACAAGAACTTTTGAGTAGAATGTCCTAGATCACCACAGAGGAAGTTCTTGTGGCTCAGCGGTAGGGAGCTGCATGGCCAACTCAAAGGCACTTCGTTTGAATTCACCAACTGCTCTGTAAGAGACAGAAGGGAATTTTCTCTCATGAGATTAACTGTCTCTGAAAACTCTCTGAATCAGTTCTGGCTTGATGACACACAACAGCAAGACCTATTGGGTAAGAAGTCACAATGCCAAAATAAAAGCACACGACTCAAATCCACTAGCTGCTCTGCAGCACACAGATAATGGGTAATCTCCTCCCATGTAATTTACAGCCTCTCAAAACCTGCTGGAGGGTGAGTGATGAGTTGGTGCTGACACAAAGGCATGGAACAATAACAATGGATGTTTACTGGTTGGTTGGTTAGTTGGTTGGTTGGTTGGTCGGTTGGTTGCTTTCATGACAGCTGGTCCTGGGGTGGATGAGCTACAGTATCTCATGGGTAGCTGTGGTAATGCAGTCCCTAGGAAACTGCACTGATAACCCAAAGGATCACCTCTCCGGCAGTTCAAATCCACTGGTTACTCACTGTAGGAAAGATGTGCAGGATCCTCTGTTGGTATTTACAGACTGAAAAGCTGCTAGAGAGTCAGTTATAAAGTGATTCCAACTCAGTGGCAATTAGCTGAGTTTGAGCTGAGCGACTGTAGAAAGTGTTGTTATATTATATTAGAACAGTGCATGGTTTAGAATCAGGAAAGCTATGAGTGAGGTTTCTTCATATTTATTCACTCTGTATGCTGAGCAAATCACACAAGAAATAATCTATATGAAGCAGAATGTGGCATGAGGAATAGAGCAAGATTCATTAACAACCTCCATTATGCAGATGACACAATTCTGCTTGTTGAAAGAGAAGAGGACCTGAAGTATTTACCACAGAAGATCACAGACTACAGTCTTTAATTTGCATTGCATCCAAACATCAAGACAATAAAAAACCTCACTATTAGACCAATAGGCAACATCATGCTAAATGGAGAAGACTGAAGTAAAAAAAAAATTAGTTTACTTGGCTTCACAATAAACATCCATAGTAACAGCCATTGGGAAATCAAGAGATGTTACACTGATGACATAGGCTTTAAAGGATCTCTTTAAAGAGATAGAGAGCAAGGGTGTCAGTTTAAAGGTCCAAGTGGGCCTCATCCAAGCCACATTATTTCGAATTACTTGTTATTCATTTGGAAGTTGGACAATGAATAAGGATGACAGAAGAAGAACTGATGCCTTTGAGTTGTGGTATGGAAAAGAGTGCTGAAGGACTGGCAAAAGAAGAAACAAGTCTGTCTTGGATAAAGTGCAACCAGGGTGTTCCTTTGAGGCAAGGATAGCAAAGCTTTGTCTCACATACTTTGGACATGTTGTGATAAAGGGCCAATCCTTGGAAGAGGACATCATGCTGGGGAAGGTGGAGGGTCAGAGAAAGGAAAGAAGGTCACCAATAAGATTCAACAACACAGTGACTCTCAGAATGGGCTTGGACACATCAGAGATCATGAAGATGGTGCAGAATAGACCGTGGTTCAAGGCTATTGTCACAGAGTTGATACGAGCTATTACAAACCTGATGGCCTCTTACTGTTACTGGCCTAACAATAAGACAGCATCAGAATAAAATTTCATGAAAAATAATCATCAGCAAATATCATTTGAATACTTAGCCTTCAATAATATTTTATTTTAGTATCTTGAAGGACTTGAATGACTATTTATAAGTTACCAGAAAATAAAAATACGTAAGAAAACAACTGTTTAATGATAGTTTCATAATAATATTAAATACAACACCTGATCAGTATTCTACAAAGATAAAATAACAATGACAAAAAACCACCACCTGAGAAAAATTCTCAACTACATTTAGGGATCAGTTCATTTCTGTGAATAAGAATTGCACTTATAAATTATTGGAATTTACGAATTTACTCTAAATTCTATATACTTTGCCCCCTGAGGTCTTACTTTTATTCTTTAAATACAGACTATATAAGAATTTTCCAAGCCAGAGAATTAAAAGCATTAATTATCCACAGGTAGTAATAAATGTATATCATGTTATCAATACTCAGTAATTATAAATTCTGCACTTTTTTCAGGGATCAGTCTGTCCTATTACTCAAATTTCTCTGTCTGAAGCATACAATGTAAAGGAACCTGATTACCATTTCTTCACAGCAGTTAGTCATTATTTCAATGATTAATTTCTATTTATTTTTGCACTACATTTGGAGAGACTGTAAGCGGAACTAAGGCGTGCACTATAAACCACTATCAGGTAAACTGCTAGATCAAATTAATATCATGATTTTTTTTCTTATAGCTTAATGACTGAAATTATTTTTACTAAATAACTGAATATTGTTGCACATTGTTTAAATAAATTATTTAACCTTCAACATGTCCTATTACTTCTTAAATTTAAACATTATTTTGAGGTTCAGAAGTCTGTGGTAATTTCATTTCCCCACAGGTAGTTTAAAAAAACTATGATTTTGGGGGGGAGGCAGGGGTTTGCAGTATTTTTTTCATTTTTTGTTTTTTAATTGTGATTTAAATGAAAGTTTAGAGAAAAGTTGTATTTTCCACTCATTCATTAATTCATTTATAGATGCACATTTTCCTCCATATAACACCCCAGTTCACTTTTGTTTGTTTTACTATTAGTTTACTCACCAAGTTCATATGCATTGTGCCTCACACTATTTTTCATTCATATCATGTGTCATGCAATCATTCCCATGTATTATGTTTTATAAAATCAATCACCATGGGACTTTACCCATCATTACCCAGTCTTTTCAAGTCCCCACTGGATTCTTCCCATTTACTTCATTCCTTCCCTACACCCACCAAACCATGCAACCCTACAATTTTGCCCCCCCTCTATTCCAATCCCTTCACCCTTTGCCTCCCTATATATGTTTTCCTAGTTATCCTTCCATTTTTACAATATTGGTCATATACAGCATTTGTCCTTATGAAACTAAATTAGTTCACTCAGTATAATGCTCTCCAGTCTCTCACAAGTTATGGGGTACTTTTTAAAGGTGTTGCTCCTGAGTGCTGCATAGTATTTCATTATGTGAATATACTAATAGTTCTCAAGCTATTCAGTTGCAGCTGGACATTTGGGTTGTTTCCATTGTCTTATGATTGTGAATAACACTGCTATGAACATTAGTGCACAAATAATCCATTTCTGTTTTAGTTCTCATTTTCTTGAGGTATATTTCTAGTAGTGAAATAGCTGGGTCATAAAGAGTTACCATGTTCAACTCTTTGAGGAAACACCAAACTGCCTTCCAGAGTGTGCTAGTACCACTTTTCCTTATAGATTTGTGATTATCTATCTATCTATCTATCTATCTATCTATCTATCTATCTATCTATCTACCTACCTATCATCAATCTCTTTGCCATAATTTTGAATAGAGATACATCCTATTTCATGAATATCTTACTTAAATAACAGGACAAATATAAAAGATTATGGAATACATATACTAACATTTTTTAAAAGGTAAAAGAGGAATTTGGTAAAGGATGCTAGTATTCACATAAATGAATAAATGTATGAAATCTGAAAATAAGTGTGAACAAGGAGAATTTGTCTTAAATAAATATTAAAACACAGTACAAAGCATGGTATATTTTATCAGTGGATTGACTGACACATGAATAGATGCATCACAAGAATTTATGATCTAGACACTGGCCGTAACAGTGAAAATTACCAAAAGAAGCTTTTAAAATCATGGGATGTGTGAGGATGACTAGCTAGCTACTTGAAAAAAACATGTCATTGAATGTCTACCAGACTTATTCCCCCAGATACTTTCCAAGGATGACAAAAATTAAACACCTTAAAATTAACAGAAAATAAAGAATGAGTAGATAATTTCAGATGGAGGGACTTCTCTAACACCAAGCCTAGGAACTACAAAGCAAAAATTCATAGAGAATGCATGACAGATGGCTTAAAAACATTGTTTACATAAAGACTGCTTAAGATAACTTATTTTAAAAGTATTGTTTAAATAAAGATTGTTCAACTACACACACATACGGAATTCTGGTGGCCTGTAGGAAAGAGCTGTGCTGTTAACGTGTTTCATATCCACCTGCAGGTCCACAGGAGAAAGGCAATCTTCTGCGTGATTTACAGCGTGTGAAAACCTGCTTGAGGGTCAGCTATGAGTTGGTTGTGACTTTACACCACAACAAACATACATACATATACACATACACATACACATACACATACACATACACATACACATACACATACATATACATATACATATACATATGAATGTTGTTGTTATGTACTATCAAGTAAGACTCATAACAACCCTATGAACAACAGATCTGAACCCTGTCTTGTCATGTTCCATCCTTACAATCTGTGACACAGGCTGACTAGTCTCATAGAAACTAGTGGAATATCTGAGATTATGGTTTCCCTGTGGCTTTTCTTTTCAGTAAACCACAGCCAGGCCTAAAGGGTGAACAATGACACAAAGATACTTGCCGCCTAGAGCAATCAATACAAGGTGGAAAAGTGGTATGTGCCTAGAGAAAAAACTCAAAAAGGCATCAATGAGGAGCACAGAAGAATTAATGGAAATCACAGGGTGTAGTTCAACTGTAGGGAACTCTGGTTAGCCTAGTCTACAGAATCATGATGATAACCCAAAGGTACCCTTGAGTGGTTAAAACCCATCAATGCCTCCCCAGGGGATAGATAGTCAATATCTTTCTATGTCTTTTATAGCCTCAAAACACCCACTGCAGGGACAGGTTTAAGTTTGTTCTGACTTGATGGCAATAAGTTTGAGGTTTTTATATTGTACTCCTTAGAGGCAAGAATGGTGAAACTTCATCTCATATACTTTTGGGCATTTCAAGGGGAGAGTGCTCCTTGAAAAGGGACATCATGCTTGGAAAGGTGGAGGGTCAGCCAAAGAGTGGAACCCTCAATGAAATGGATTAACACAGTGACTGCAACAACGGCTTTAAGTGTGTCAGAGATGATTAAGACGACACAGAATAGGACAGGATTTAGATCCTTTATTCAGAAGGTTGTTATGAGTCATATTCAACACTAGGGCACCTAACATTTAAAAAACTTGTAACTGATGTCATTTTTTTAATTTATTTTTTTTGTGATGTAAATGAAAGTTTACAGAAAAGTTTCATTTTCATCCACTGATTGTTAACATTTTCCCTCCCTCTTCCTACATTCCCCCTCCTTCAGTTCATTTATTTTACTATTTATTTGTTGTTGCATATTTTCCTCCCTCTCCCTCCTTCCCCCCACACCACATCCACTTTACAACACACCTCTTATTCTGGTTTGTTGTCATACATATATTGGCTAACCATATATTCCTTTTAAATAGTTCTTTCCCTTATCTGTTCGAATGCAGTGTTAATTTACATTCCTTTTAAACAGTTCTTTCCCTCATCTGTTTGAATGCAGTGTTCATTATCTATCCACTTTGATTTCCTTTGCCCACCCCTCCCTCCATTCATTAAGTTGTGTGATCCTCTGACTTCCTCCTACCCATCCTTACTCCTACTGCTTTCACTCCAACTCCCCATATCAGTCCTGTTATAACAGTGATGTTATATAGTATTTGTCCTTTTATGACAGAAATATTTCACCCATCATTCAGATGCCAAACAAACACAAAAAATGTTCAAAATCTCCATCAGAGAGATGCAAATCAAACAACTATGTAACATCATCTCACCCCAGCAACAATAGCAAAGTTCAAGAGAGCAGTAAGCAAATGCTGTAGAGAGATTGGAACCCTTCTACACTGCTGGTAGGAATGGAAACTGGTGCAACTAGTGGAAGGCAGTCTAATGCTTTCTCAAAAAGTTGGGAATAGAAATACTATTTAACCCAGCAATTCCACTCTTGGGAATATATTGTAAGGAAACCAGAGCAGTGACTCAAACAGGTATATGTACACCCACAGTTATTGCTGTGTTATTCACAATAGAAAAGAAATGGTAGCAACCCAAGTACCTACCAACAAATGAAAGGATAGAAAAACCATGCTACATTCACATAATGGAATACTACCTAGCAGTGAAAAACAATGAACTTGTAAAACATTATACAGCATGGGTAACCCTGGAGGGTATTATGCTACTTAATTGGCAGATACAGAGGAATTTAAAGAAATAACATATGAGCAAGAGCCTATGGTGATGAAGGAAGA
>NW_006399893.1:2392982-2417092 GCF_000299155.1 Elephantulus edwardii | reverse complement strand
GCAAGGAGGGACAGGACCTTGGAGAGGGACATCATGCTTGGGAGGGTGGAGGGACAGCGCAGGAGGGGAAGACCCTCTATGAGATGGATTGATTCAGTGTCTGGGGTAATCCGGATGGGTGTGTCAGAGGCAGTGTGGTTGGCGCAGGATAGAGCAGGGTTTAGGGCTGTTGTGCATAGGGTCGCTATGAGTAGAAAATGACTCAACGGCACATAACGACAACAACAAACAATTAAACAAAACATGCATGAATAGTATGAAGACTGAATTGGCTCTATAAACTTTACCTCAAATAATATTTTTTTTATAAAATTTACTTGTATCAAGACTAAATTCTTTCTAAGAATGAAAGAAAACCATAAAATGAAATCCATTAAGGAGGTTAAAAATGAGGTATCAAACTAAGAAAAAAAGTTTTACAATAGATGACAAAGTTTGAGGGTTTTTTTAGTTGTCATAGATATGACACAAAATCAAAATTTTCTCAAATGTAAGAAAACAGAAGAAACACAAGATAAAAATAGAAAAGACTGAGTGGGAATGTATGTTAGCTAAGGGGTTAATATGTTCAACTTCACGAGCAAAGAAGTAAAAGTTATAAAACAGAACCAAAGAAAAACAAGATACTATTTGCTATCTGTTTTTATTGACAAAGATTGAAATAGTGACCTGACCTAACATTAGCAAAAATTTGAAGAGCCAGGCACATCCCTCAACTGCCCTTAGGGTAACAAAATGGCATGCCCTTTAGAGAACACAATTTGGAAATATTTACTGAAAGTTTTAAATCTACATATTCTCTGATTCAGCAATTTCACTTTTAGAAGTCTTAAAAACATTCAAAGTTAAAGGTTACTATTGTTTCTAAAAAAGAAGCAAAGCAATATTAGCAGATTTTTTTTACAGCAACAACCTAACATATAATCAGATACTTAGAACTACTAAAAAAAGAACATTTTGACCCAATGATTTCCCCTCCTCCACCACCCCTTTTGGCAGCCAGTCTGGGGCCATTTCCAGGCTGGGAAGATGAGCAAAACAGCCAGATTCTGCAAAGGTGTATTTTCTGGTTTGGGGTTGAGATTAGGATGTGGCTATTGATCACTTTAGGATGTGAGCTGATGGGATTTGGCCTCGTATTTAAAAAGGCCTTTGATTTTTGTGGATCTCCCATATTAAACAGGCTTGGAAGTGGTATCCACTTCCAGAAAAGTTTGCCTCTGGAAACTCTACAAACTTGGAGAAAAGATGAAAGTTTTGTGTTCAAGACTTTAGCTTATAGGGTTGCTATGGGTTGTCTATGACTCTATGGCACTTAACAACAACAACAATCCTTACCCACCCAGGAATCAGGAAAGATCCAGTGGAGGCCTGAAAAGACTGGGTAATTGTGGACATAGATCAATGATCATTAATTTTATAAAATACAATGAATGGAAATAATTGTATAAAACACAGGAAGAATTAAGGAATGTAACACAACGTATAAGAATCAAACACAATGTATATGAATTTTTAATGGAAACCAACATAGTTTTTTTAAAAAAAAATTTAAAATGGCACTTTGAAATGTCTGAAAACTGATAGCAAGAAAAAAAACACGTGCATCTTTTGAAATTTGATCACTATAGAATGTGAGTTCAAGTGATGTTTCTTTTTTCATTTCTTCACAGGATTCCATGTTAACAGAGGGGTTTCTCCCCCAAAACAGCATAGATTACTTTTAATAACTATAAATTAGGTAACTGATCTAAGTAAAGGTTTCACATGAGCACAATTAAATGCTCTGGAATTCTCATTCTTCTTAATGTCAGCATAACTTGTTATGATTCACACAGTCAAATAACTTTGCATTGTCAAAAAAGCATAAACAGACATCTTCTGTTATTCTTTAGTTTCAACCTGCATCCAACTGACCTCAACAATGATATCCTGGTGCCACGGCCTCTTCTAAATCCTGCTTAACCATCTGGCAATTCCCTTTCTATGTACTGTTCTAGCCATTGTTGCTGTTGTTGATTGCCTTTGAGTTGAGCACAACTCTTAGTGACCCTATGAACAAAAGACCTAAAGCCCCTCTACAACTATCTACATTCATCAAACTTTATAGAGTTTCTGGAGGCAAGTTGTTTAGGAAGTGGAGGCCACTCCTGCTTCTAGCCATTATTGAATGATATTCAGCAGTATTTTGTTTGCAGGCAATATTAATGATATTGTCTGATACTTTCCACATTCTGTTGGCTCACACTTCTTGGGAATGGCAACAAATACAGACCTCTTCCAATCTCTTGGCCAGAGAGCTATCCTCCAACTATCCAGGCATAGACTGGTGAGTGTATCCAGGGATACATCTTTAATTAAACCTACCTAGACCAGAAAGCCATGTGTGAACAAAGCAAGGAAACACTACATGGTTTAAAATGAAGAAGAGAGTGAGTCAGGGTTGTATTCTCTCCCCATATCTATTTAATTGGTATGCTGAACCAGTTATCCAAGAAGCTGGACTCTATAAAGAGGAATGTGACATTAGGCTCAGAAGGAGAATTATCAATAACCTGCTCTAGGCATACAACACAATCGTGGTTGCTTAAAGTGAGGAGGACTTGAAGCACTTAATGCAGAAGATCAAATAATATAGCCTTCAATATGGATTACATCTCAATGTCAAGAAAACAAAGATTCTTACCACTGGACCAGTAGTGAATATCATGATAGATGAAGAGAAGATTGAAACTGTCACCAACTTCATTTTACTTGGACCCAAAATTAACACCCTTAACACTGGAGGGCAGGAAATTAGGAGATGCATTGTACAGGGAAAGTCTGCAGTTAGGGCCTCCCCAAATTATTGAGGAGTAACGATATCAGTTTGAAGACTAAGATGTGTCTGATCCAAGCCATGTTTTTTCTGATCACTTGCTATGCATGTAAGAGTTGGACAATGAATAAGGATAGCAGAAGAAGAATTAATACCTTTGAGCTGTGGTATTGGAGAAGAGCACTGGACATTTCATGAGGGCCAAAAGAGCAAATATTTGTCTTGGAAAGGGTAAAGCCAGAGTGCTCTTCGGAGGAGAATATGATGAGGCTTCACCTCAGATACTCTGGGAATGTTGTTAGAAGGGGCTATTCCTTGGGGAGCGACAGAAAGGTGGAGTTTCAGCGAATGAGAAGATCTTCAACAAAGTGGATTGACACAGTGACTGCCACAATGAGCTCTTGTGTGTCAGGAAGTGTGAGAATGGCATACCATAGGAAAGGGTTCAGATCTGTTGTTCATAGGGTTACTATGTGTTATACTTGACTCGATGCCACCTAATAATAACAGCAGCAGCATTCCCCCCCCCCTTTTTTCTTAGTGGTTTGCTTACAAAGTTCGAATACATTGTGTTTCACATTAGTCTTCATTCACATTGTTTCATACAATCATCCACATGCATTATGTTTTATAAAACTAATCACTCAGATCCTTCCCGTTTCCTTCCCCTTCTCCTTCCATCCACCAAACCATGCAACCTGGTGGTTTCACGTTTTTAAAAGAAATAATTACTCTGGAGTTGGTTTCAATTCAGAACAACCATTTAAGACTGTACATAATAGCTCAATAAGGTTTATAAAGTTGTAATGTCTGTGGACGTAGATTGCCACATCTGTCTCTTGCAGGATGGATGCTGGGTTCAAACTGCAGACTTCAGAGTTAGGAAGAAGTGCTCAATATTTGTGCAATTTGGGTTCCACAGACACATAAAGCAATAAAAAATAATATGTTCTTTTACTGAAATCTGCAAGTTCAAAATTAAGCATTCATCTCTCCTGATGGATAATTTAGGGATATGATACATTAACTGTTTATAATGACTTGGAATGAAATGTAAAACAGGACTTCTTAAAAATTATATGTAGTGGTACCCCAATTTCAAAACCAGCTCACAACTTCAAACTACAGAATTGCTTCTAACAGTTCTATTATCAATAGATGAAAGATACAGAAGAGAAAATTAGTTGGTCTAGGAAATGACCAGGCAGTTCAAAGGAAACAAATCACCACATACTGTTTAAAAATGTCTGCTCCCTTATGGCTGGTAATTTTAACTGGGAGTACAAATAGAGCAGAGTCGACTTCATTCCAGCTTAGATCTGAGTGTTGTGAGTGGAAAGGCAGAAGGGTGGGCCTGAGGATCCGGATGGGGCTAGCTGAACATCTATTGCAAGAATAATAAAGGAGTTGTGGTGGCAACTGAGTAAGCACTAATTTGCTAAACAGTATGTCAATTGCTTGAGTCTACCAGTTAACCTACATGAGAAAATGTGATGGTCAGAAACCAAACCAAACCAAAGAGTGCTATTGATTATTGAGTCAATTTGAAGTCACAGAGTTTCTATAAGACACAGTCAAAATGCCCACAATTTCTAAGGCTATGTTGTGAGGAGAGACCGGTCCTTAGAGAGGGACATCATGCTTGGGAGGGTGGAGGGACAGTGCAGGAGGGGAAGGCCCTCTACGAAGTGGATTGATTCAGTGACTGGGATAATTGGGATGGGAGTGTCAGAGACAGTGCGATTGGCACAGGACAGAGCGGAGTTTAGGGCTCTTGTACATAGGGTCGCTATGAGTTGCAAGTGACTTGACGGCACATAACAACAACAACAACAACATAAATTTGTATGGACTCACTCAGACTGCCACATCTTTCTCCTAGAGAGCAAATAATCAGTTTGAACAGCCAACCTTGTTAGCACCTGCATATTTTACCCACAGTGTCTTGGATGCACTTCTTGGTCCAAGACAGACTTTTGTTCTTTTGGAAGTCCACAACATAGTCAATATGCTTATTCAACGCCATAATGCAAAGACATCATCAATTCTTCCTCAGTGTTCCTTATTTATTGTTCAACTTTCACAAACATGTGAAGCAGAAGAAAATACAAATTCAGCAGTAGTAGCAAAGTTCAACAAAACAGTCAATGGTTTGATGAGTATGTGGAGAGATTGCCATTTTTATGCTCTTCTGGTGGGATTATAAATGGTACAACTGGTATGGAAGGCAGTGTAGGGTTTCCTCAAAAAGCTGAACATAGAAATCCCGTATGATTCAGCTATTTCACTGTAAGGAATATGCCCTCGTGAAATCAGAGTTGAGACACGAATGGACATATGCACACCCATGTTCAAAACAGCATTATTCACAAGAAAACAAAAATAGCCCAAATGACCATCAACAAATAAATACTTTGATAAAGTGTGGTATATTTATGGTTATTACACCATGGAATACTATATAACAAAAAAATGGATAGTAGTTTCATTACAATTTACTGTAGTAAATTTTGGGTAAATTTGGTTTTTAGTTTGTTTTGTCTTGGGTTGGTTTTTTTTTGCTGATAAGCAGAAATAAACTGTTATCAAACTTTTGAACAAAAGCTATGATTATGGACTTATTGTTTACTAACTTTAGGCACTGCAAGTATATTTACCTTTTACTAGTTGCTTATACTATAAAATCAGCTGCTCACTATCACCAGTACGGATGTTTTCACTCTAAGTTCACTTTTCCTTCTTATAGGATGTATCTTCTCTAATAACACCACCATACTCTCATGAATTCTCATAAATCCTCCTTCTCTAGATTTTCAAGTAGTATAAATTACATGCCAGGAGCAACTTACTGCTTTTATGCCACCTAGAATTTACTAATACACTTTGAAGAATGTATTTTCAATACAGACATAGTCTAATGTGTAATTGCTAGGTGGGGGTGACAGTGAGTCAAAAGAACAAAATAGAAAGCCAAAAACTATTACTTTGGGTATGTAGCCAGGAGGGGCCGATCCTTTGAGAAGGACATCATGCTCAGAAGGGTGGAGGGACAATGCAGTAGAGGAAGACCCTGAATGAGATGGCTTGACACAGTGACTAGGGCAATGAGGGTTGGTGTGTCGGAGTCAGTGAGACTGGCTCAGGACAGGGCAGGCTTCAGAGCAGCTGTATATAGGGTCACTATGAATTGCATGTGACTCAATAGCATATAACAATACCGACAATTCTGTATGCACTAAACCAAGTTCTGTCAGGAAAAGAGCAGACAAAAGAGATGGCACGCCACACAGTCATCACAGAAAAGCAGGCAGGTATGAAGCAAGAAAGGAAGAAAAGGAGGTTAAAAGGGGAAGGAGGCTCTAAATTTTAATATTCTTTTAAAAATTATAAAATAATTTGTTCGACTTAAGATGAGTTCTTCATCATAACTGATAATATTAATTTAATAAATATAGGTCTTTTAGTTGGAATAAAAACACCCCCCTCCCCCTTTATCTTGATTTGGGAACCTATAGAGGGCAGAGGGGAGCAGAAATAAGAAGCAATTAAAACAGCATTAAGTTTATAAATGGTAAGTTTAATGAGATTCCTACTTGATTTCCCTGAGCACATAAAAAGTAGAAGAATAATTCTATCCATGAAACAGTTTCGAGAAATCATATTCGACTTTCATCTGGTCTATTTTAGTTCATAAAATAGCTAAAATATTGTATCAAGTACATAATAGTGAGGTATAGTAATGCTATTATATGAAATACTGTTCAATATTTTATTGACCACTTGAGAGAACAGATGTTAAAGAGCGTATATAATGTGTTATATGGTTTAAAAGATGTTTAAAAAAATTGTGTGTGTGTGTGTGTGTGTGTGTGTGGTGTTCATATGGAGAGAGAAGGGAGGGAGGGAGGAAGAAAGGGAGAGAGAAAGCTCTCGAGCTCTGGAAATCTAGAGATAAAAACTGCATAGCAATTCCAAAGGCACTGGGTTTAAATTCACCAGCTGCTCTGCAGAAGAAGGATGAGAAATCTCCTGTGTGATTTACTGCCTCTGAAAACGGGCGAGAGGGTCAGTTATGGATTCGTTCTGACACGATGGTACACATATATTGTGTGCCACAGAGTTAGAACCAACCTATGGCTGACACTCTAGCCAGTTTTCAGAGGCAGTAATGACACAGAAAAAGATTGTCCATCATTCCCTTTCCCCATAGAGCAGCTGTTGGTAATTATATATATATATATAATTTATTTGTACTAAATAAATTTTCACACTAGATGGAGAACAATAGTAACTTTTCAAAGCTAAACATATGTATACTGCTTATGTTTAATAAGCAGTCATCTCATAATTCCTAATTTTTTTTTTAAAATGTGGTAACAATATTTTATTTGGTACCATCAAGCCAGGAAATCAAGAGATGAATAGCATTGGGAAAGTCAGCAGTCAGGGACCTCTTAAGAGTACTGAAGAGCAACGATGTCAGGCTGGAGACTAAGGTGCACCTGATCCAGGCTATAGTCTTTGCAATTATGTGCTATGCATTGGAGAGTTGGACAGTGGCTAGAGATGACAGAAAGAGAATTGATGCCTCTGAGCTGTGGTGCTGGAGAAGAGTGTTGAATAAAACATGGACCGCTAGGAGAACAAACAGGTTTGTCCTGGAGAGGGTGAAGGCAGAATGCTCCTTGGAGTCAAGGATTCTGAAGCTTCGTCTGGCATACTTTGGTCATGTTGCAAGGAGGGACTGCTCCTTGGAGATGGACATCATGTTTGGGAGAGTGGAGGGACAGTGCAGGAGAGGACGACCCTCGATGAGATGAATCGATTCTGTGATTGGGGTGGTGGAAGTGAGTGTGTCGGAGATGGCGATGTTGGCCCAGAATAGAGCAGGGTTTAAGACTCTTGTACATAGGGTTGCTATG
This sequence comes from Elephantulus edwardii, assembly GCF_000299155.1. Lineage (NCBI taxonomy): Eukaryota > Metazoa > Chordata > Mammalia > Macroscelidea > Macroscelididae > Elephantulus > Elephantulus edwardii. Next base: position 2,409,352 of record NW_006399893.1, on the reverse strand, counting down.
AGTCACAAGCGACTCAATGGCACATAACCATAACAACAACAACACAACTTTACTCAAATCTTTCTGCATCTTACTACAAAAGATTCTTTGTTATGTCTTAAACTCTAAAGTTTTCAATTTTAAGTATATGAACACAGTCTCATATTTCTTAAGGATTTTATACTTTATTAATCCTGTATTGAAAAAAAAATTCACAATCATTGCAGTCAAGTCACTGGAGAAGCACAAAGAACACAAGAACAGAATGAAGAGAGTAAGAAGACCGTGGCAGCCAACCGTAGAGCTGGCAGAGAGAAGGAACGAACAGTCTTTTAACAGTGCAAAATGTGATCAATGGCTCATAAACTAAACATATCATGCATGTGTCCATATTTAAATAACACCCTTGCTGTCAAGTTGGAATTGGGTCCTAAATGACTCTCCAGTGGGTTTCAGAGGCTGTACAGCTCAAGAAGGTTGCCCTGCTCCCTGGGAGTTGATGGGAGATTCGAGCTGCTAGGGGGTTCAGCCATGTTAGCAGCAGCAGTGCAATACCCTATGAAGCAAGCCAGCACAGCTCCCTGTATTTAAATATAGGTAGAACAAAATTGGCTTAATAAAATTGTATAGAATATTGCCTGTGATACAGGAGAGATTTACTCTGGACTTAGTCCAGGCATATGAGAGGAGAAAAAGACATACAATTTCAATCTCAAAGTCAAGCAACTATTGCCAATGGGTATGGGAAAGGTTTTGGTGATTAGCCTACTCTCAGATTACATGAATATTATACTTAGAATTTACTTCACTTTGTTTTCTTTTTTATTCCTTAAATCTTTTCAAATTAAATCAGTATAACTTATCTCTAAACTGTGTGAAAAGGGTCTGTGGAAAGTATGGAAAGGCAATAGGACCGTTCTGTCAGATGATGTCTGTGACTTCTAGAATTCACATCTATAATTTTTGTGAAAAGACAACCAATGTAAGCAACAACTTATACAAATGAACCTCAAAAACAACAAAACAAACAGGAAAATGTTCACTGGTGAGAGAAATAGAAAGAGCAACAAACATCTGTCAAATTCATCTGCTATGCACTTTACGGGAAAGTCTGTTTGAAAAAGCTCTTTCTTTGGTTGGGAAGAAGCTGTGTGTGTTAGAAAGCCCTGAGTAACAGCAAAGAAGCAACAACATCTGGGTTGGCCTCGTTACTGTGGTTTCCCCTCAGGGATGCGCTACCCAAGCCAGACAGGGGCCCAGGTGGTCAGAGCGTTATGATAAACCCTAGTGCTCCTGACTAAATGCAGCTGTGCTTTCAATCATAAGAGAATTGGGCAGATTCTTCAAAATTAATTGTAGCTTATCTGAGCCCACATGTGCAGAGTTTTTACTTGTATGAAATGTAACAACATTCACTTATAATATTAGTCTTATTAAATGAGGCAAGAAGCTGTGCTGCAATCCAAAAGGCACATGGTTCGAGGCCACCAGCTGCTCCACAGGAGAAATATGAACAATCTCCTGTGCAATTAATTGCCTTTGAAAACCTGAGAGAGGGTCAGCTATGTGTCAGTTCCAACTTGATGGTACACAACGACAAACACAACAAAAGTATTACTTAAAATTAATTGCAGAATACAATTTATCCTAATGAGGCAGCCTGGCAGCATAGTAGGTACATGTTGTGGTTTGAATTCACCACCTGGTCTATGGCAGGAATAAGGGTATTCTCCTCCCATGAAGATTTACAGCCTTGGAAGCCCAAAGAGGGTGCTTGAGGCAAGGTTGTTATGAGTCAGAAACAACTTAATAGCCAAGCAGAAGTAGCTTTCACTTCCTAAATCACATGCCTCTGGAAAAGAACTTGGAGGAATGAGGAAAGTTATAGAAAGGCTTCAGACTTTCTGTTCTTTTTTGCATATATATATATAAATATCAGGTGCTTTTGAATAAAGGAACCAGAAACCAGAGATTATGGTACATTCACACAATGAAATACTACGATGCAGCACACAGGAGCAATGATTTTGTAAATTGTTACATAACTTAGGAGGGACTAACAGCCCCACAACAACAAATACTGTATAAAATCATTATTGTAGAGTGGGTACAAGGAATCAAAGAGGGGGAAAGTGGATGTAGAGGGGTGAGGATGTGGGGAGGGTTGTTGTTGTTGTTATGTGCCATCGAGTCGTTTGCGACTCATAGCGACCCTATGTACAAGAGCCCTAAACTGCCATTCTATCCTGTGCCAACCACGCTGTTTCAAACACACTCATTCCCACCACTCCACTCACAGAATCTATCCATCTCATCGAAGGTCTTCCTCTCCTGTGCCGCCCCTCCACTCTCTCAAATATGATGTCCCTCTCCAAGGACCAGTCCCTCCTTGCAACATGCCCAAAATATGTCAGATGAAGCTTCAGAATCCTTGACTCCAGGGAACATTCTGGCTTCACCCTCTCCAGGACAAACCTGTTTGTTCTCCTAGCGGTCCATGGTATATTTAACACACTTCTCCAGCACCACAACTCAAAGATACCAATTCTCTTTCTATCATCCCTATTCACTCTCCAATACATAGCACGTAATTGCAAAGACTATAGCCTGGATCAGGTGCACCTTAGTCTCCAGCCTGACATCATTGCACTTCTGTATTCTTGAGAGGCGCCTCACGGCTGACTTTCCCAATGCAATTCATCTCCTGATTTCCTGGCTGTTGGTACCAAGAGTGTTGAATGTGGGGCGAAGCAAACTAAAACTGTTAACTATCTCAATCTCTTCACCATCCATACTGATGCTGCCAATTTGTCCAGTGGTGAGAATCTTTGTTTCCGTGATATTGAGCTTCAATCCATATTGAAGACTGCAGTCCTTAACCTTCTGCAGCAAGCACTTCAGGTCCTCCTCAGTTTCAGTGAGCAGGGTTGTGTCATTTGCATAATGCAGGTTGTTGATGACTCTTCCACCAGTCCTGATGCTACATTCCTCCTTGTACAGCCCAGCATCTCGGATGATATGTTCTGCATACAGATTGAAAAGGTATGGAGACAAAATACATCCTTGACGGACCCCTTTCTTGATTTCGAACCATCCAGTGTCTCCCTGCTCTGTTCTGACGACTGCCTCTTGGTCTAAGTATAGGTTTTGCATTAGCACAATTAAGTGTTCTGGGATTCCCATTCTTCTGAGAGTCAGCCACAGCTTGTTGTAATCATGTAGTCTTACAATTTGTGGGAGGGGAAAGGGAAATGGGAAGGATTTGGTGTGAAAAACAATGTATTGGAATTTTGTAAACAAACATTCATAAAAATAATGTAAAATGGAATGTATATGAATGATTGTAGGAAATACAATGCAAATGAAAAATTATATAAAACATTGTTGTTGTTATGTGCCATCGAGTCATTTACGACTCATAGCGACCCTATGTACAACAGTCCTAAACCCTGCTCTATCCTGTGCCAATCGCACTGCCTCTGACATACCCATCCCGATTATCCCAGTCACTGAAGCAATCCACCTCATAAAGGGTCTTCCCTTCTGCGCTGTCCCTCCACCCTCCCAAGCATGATGTCCCTCTCCAAGGACCTGTCCCTCCTTATAACATGTCCAAAGTATGTCAGACGAAGCCCCAGAATCCTTGCCTCCAAGGAGTAGCCTGGTTTAACCTTCTCTAGGATGAATCTGTTTTTCTTGGCAGTTCATGGTACATTCAATACTCTTCTCCAGCACCACAGCTCAAAGACATCAATTCTCCTTTTATCCTCCCTAGTCATTGTCCAACTCTCTGAAGCATAACAAGTGATTGCAAAGACCATGGCCTCTATCAGATGCACCTTAGTCTCCAGAGAGACACTGTTGCTCTTGAGTACATTAGAGAGGTCCCTAACAGCAGACTTTCCCATCGCAACACGTTTTTTTTTATTTCCTGGCCGCTGGTGCCAAGAGTGTTGACTGTGGAGCCGAGCAAACTGAAGCTGTGAACAATCTCTATCTCAATCTCTTCACCATCCATCCTGATGGTGCCAATTGGTCCAGTGGTGAGAATCTTCGTCTTCTTGACATTGAGCCTCAGTCCATACTGGAGGCTGTAGTCCTTGACCCTCTGTAGCAAGTGCATATAAATGAAATATACTGTAAAGGTTTGTTATATGGAAACCAAGAAAAAAGATTTAAAAAAAAAAAAAAAGAAAAAGAAACCAGAGCAAGAAAAAAAAGAAAAAAAGATACCCTTAAGAATGAGACCAGCAAAACTTCTAGTTGAACATAGTCCTAATAGTAAATTTTAAGTCACAGTTATATGAATTCTCTCCTTTGTCTAAGTGCTGTCTGTTAACCAAAAGGCTGGTAGTTCAAAATCACTAGTTGTTCTCTGGAATAAAGACAGGGCATTCTGTTTCCAAAAGGATGTGCTGCCTTGGAAGTCCCATAGGGTAGCTTTACACTAGTTTGAAACCACCAGTTGTCCTGCAGGGGAGGGAAAGACCTGCCGGAGGGTCAGCTATGAGTTGGTTCTAATTTGATAGAACACAATGACCACATGAGATAGAATGAATTACAGCGCAAAGAGCTTATGTGTGCTGGGTTATTATTTCATGCAGTGACTAACTATAGTCATAAAAATGTATCATTGAGAGGGGGAAAAAATCAAAGGAAGAACTCAATGCTCAGTCAGAAGACAAAATCGGCTCACACATTGTGCAAAGTCTGATCGGGGTTGGTTGGTCAACATGAAGATAAGTATTTTTAATCACAAATATTAATAGAAACATATCAGCCTTAAAAAATTTCATTATTTGAATTTAAAAAAAAGCATGAAAATTCCATTCAGCAGGTCCATTTGTTATATTTAGGACTGGCATACTTTCCGCTGTCCATATTTAGTATTTACACTCCCCTTCAAGGAGGGTATGATATGTATGTAGCCAAGTTTAGCATTCTTCAAGAAAGCATCTAAAGTGTGTGGATGTAAAATGCACTTATGCATTTTAGAGAAAAAGAAGTCATTTCAATATAATACTCTAAACAAGGTAAAATAGAAAAAACATACTATTGTCAAATTGAGTGACTTATTTTTTTTTTTTTTTTAGTATTTGTTGCACTATTGATCATTATGCTGGTGCTTTAATGAGAACAGACCTTACTGTTTTTCTATAGTGACTAAAGAGAATATATAAAGAAAAAGAACCAACTCCAAGTTTAAGAAATTACGTGTGAGATTGTCAGTGATGATAAAAAAGAGTGAAAAAAAGTGAAAGATAAAATATGTAAGCATAATTATGATTAATGAATCTATGCTATATGTATGTATATATATATATATATATAATTATGTCTTTGTCTATTTGAAACTCCATTATTTTTAAAAAAATAAGGAATATGGGTAACATTAGTTAGAATGTCATGTTCTTAATGCTTAACAAGCATCAAGTTACTGATTTTCCCATTTTTATTTGGTGCCTAACAGATGTTAGAACTGTGTGCAGGAGATACAGAAGTGAGTAAAAGTGTGGTTGCTGTTGCTGGGCTCTGACAGCTAGTGACCCTATGTACAGAATGAAATGTTTCCTGGTCATGATGTTATCTGTTGACTCAGTGATGACAAATTTTGTTTTCCTGATATTGAGATATAATCCATATTGAAGGCTTTGCTTTTCCTCAGAAAGTGCTTCAAATAAATACTCCCACTATCAAATAAGTTAATCTATGTCCAATTCATTATCCTAGCATCAGATGTTAGGTTGTGTGATATTTATCACCTCTTTATTTTTCTTTCTCTAGAAATATACTCACACAGCAATTTTTAAATTGTATACAATTAAAATTCTCATACAACCTATTGTTGTTGTTGTTAAGTGACGTTGAGTTGCCTGTGGCTCATAGCGACCCTATGTACCAGAGCCCTAAATCCTGCCCTATTCTGTGCCAATCTCACTTTCTCTGACACACCTGCCCCCATTACCATACAACCTATAGGCTATTAAATTCTCAAAAAGCATAGTTCCTTTTCCCATTACTTGATTTTGGTATAAAATAACAGTAATTTTGACATGTTCTAGTTTCTGGTTTTTCCTTTTCAGAATCGAATTAAATAACACACTACTTTTACCTAAAATATTTTCACAAATGTTCTTAACTCCATATTTCTGGTACAAAGATTAATATATCTAGTATTTGTTGATTAACTAGTAAGGGGAACATTTGTGGGTACTGGAGAGTAAGGAATAATAAGGTACATCCTCTGCATTTAGAGACCTGAAAATCTAGTAAAAGCACATTCAAAGTATAGTATAATTGCAAGATATAAAGTATAAGTAGGGCATGTATTCTGAGAAATATTCCACGGTACTTGGGAGAAAGAAATATTTTTAGGTGGATATAAAATCTGAGATGGGCCTAGAAGAAAGGAAATAAGAATAATAATATTTCTAAGATGAGCCAGCAGTAGAAAATTGGCGGCTGCTTTGTGGATTATTGGTGGTGCTTGGCAATGGTCAGTAAAAAGGGTAGGCAAGAGAGGGTAATAGGAAACGTAAAACAGGTGAAGCATTTCAGAAGATAATTAGGGTCTATCATAATGATTTTGACTTTATAGGACAGGTGCTGAAAACTAGTGATCAATTTAAAGTTACTATCAGTAAAGCTCTTGTATTCAGATGATCTAGAGTTCGTGGGAGTTTGCCCATTTACAAGTAGAGGAGCTGGGAAGTTGCTGTAATAATACTCAGCAAATGTGAACAAAAAGACTACTAAGGCTATTATGTTTTTGTTGTTGTTGTTACGTGCCATTGAGGCACCTGCAATTCATAGTGACCTTATGTTCAGAAACTCTGAAAGTCTACCCTGTTCTCACTGATTCCAACACACCCATCCCCATTGCCCCCGTCACTGTATCAATCCATCTCATCTGGAGCCTTCCTCTCCTGAGCAGTACCTCCACCCTTCTTTGTATGAAGTCCTTCTCAAAGGACCGGTCAGTCCCTCTTGGCCATGTGCCCAAAGTATTAAGAACATATGATAGTAAAACAGCCAGTGTTTGAGGCTGAGTATCCCTATTAAAGGGTGAGTGGAGATTCAACCGGTGGGTGAAAAAAAATTCTAGCCTTCATATTCCCTTGAAGTTAAACCCTGGTACCTAGAGTTTAATCCTTCGAAGACTTCAGGTTATCTGGAGAGATATTACAGCTGGAGAAGATAAAAGGAAAGCACAGGACTAGGAGGATTAACGCTATGTAAGATTTGGGTGTGGAAGTAAGATCAGCTCAGGACTGGGACTTAGTATGTGGACAGGTGAACACTAGGAGGAAACCAAGACACAAGAGCTGAAATAGAGCCTCAAAAACAAAGGAGGGCTCAGTGGGATTCAATGAGAGAATGAGGGGGATTTGAGATGAAAAGAGATTATTGGACCTAAATCTAGAAAAATCATAGGTGAACTGCCATCTTTCTTTTTCTTGTTTGGTTCCCCCTCACCCTGTCCACCGTCACTGAAATTGCACACAGATACATTTCTCTTGAGATTAAAGGAAAAAACTTTCCTTCAAACTCCTTTTAAAATTTCTCTTCTATTTTATTTTGGTTTGCATACAAAATTTATATATATTATGTTTCATTCATGTACACTGTGTTTCACATATTCCTTTATTCATATTGTGCTTTATATGATGATTTACATACATTCAAGCACATCCTTTCCTTTCTCCAGAATCACACTAATTTAACTATTCCCTCCCTCTAATAGCATCACTATCGTTTCCCCCATTGTTGGCTTCCACTGTGTTTTCCTATTTCCTACTTTCTATTTTGGCACCCTGTGCTGTAACACCACTTGCTCTTGTAAATATTCTATGAAATCATCTGTATAATATCTGTTTCCTGTCTGGTAGAATATCCTGCACTGTTAACCAAAGGACTGTGTCTCCAGTGGTTTTAATCCATCAGCTGCTCCTTGGAAGAAAGATGGGCAGTCTCCATAAAGCCTCAGAAACCCGACAGAGGATTAAAATATGTCAGACCCAACTCAAAGACAGTGAGTTTGAGTTCTGGATTTTATCAGTTTTAAACTATTTTTCACCCTATAATCATTGTCCTGTAACTTGACTCTGGATACACACACAACTTTGTCCACTCATTGCAAAATCATTTCTTCCACCTTTATTTTCACCATTAATTTTAAAGCATTTGACAATACTACACACCCACTTTTTCAAAACGTCTTCTTTTGACTTTGAGGTCCTGCAATGTGAACAAATGAGTTTGTGACCATTATGTGTTTGAAAAGAAAGATTTCCTCCTTGTGACTATTCTGAGAGTCTCTACATTAGCCCCTATATTGAGATTAACCAAGAGAAAGATTGTTTGACCACAGAAAGCCTTTCATGTAAATTACTCTTCCTCCTCATTTCCTTTACAAATATTCTGTAATGTTTACATTCTCCTAGACTCTTGAATGTTGCTACCTTCCGAGGTTTGAAAAAAGAAGTGGAATTGATAACTACAATACATGCAGAAGCAATATGAAACAAGTTCTACTAACGTCTTAAAGACGGGAAGGTGGGGGCACACTGCTATGAGGTGGGATGGCTGGTAGATCTGAGTAGCCAACTTTTCCTTAGCAGCTGGGACACTTTAACAACTGCACCACATGGGTTCATTGTCATTCAGGTAGAATGTGATGAAGCCACAGTTTCCCTCAGGGTCCCCACATCCCAAATCTTAGGAAAGACATCAGTTTTTCTTGAGATCTATGTTCTCCTTCTTTTGTTCCCTGTACATGAACTAAAACTTTGAGCAGAGGATTCAAAAAATATATAGTTCTAGAAATTATAGTGACATATTCAATTGCAGATTTACTAGTCATGAAATCAAAAGACATTTTGCACTGGAAAAAATGGTTATCGCAAGCAAAAAATGCTGGCAAGGTTGTGGAGAAACTGGAACCCTTATTCACTGTTGGTGGGAATGTAAAATGGTACAACCACTGTGGAAGGCAGTATGGCGCTTTCTCAAAAAAATTGCAAATAGAGATACCATTTGACCCAGCAATTTCACTACTGGGAATATACCCCAAAGAGACCATAACTGAGATCCAAGCAGATATATGCACACCCATGTTTATCGTGGCTTTGTTCACAATAGCAAGGAGCTGGAAACAGCCTAAGTGCCCATCAACAAACGAATGGATAGTGAAGCTGTGGTATATTCACACAATGGAAGACACTATGCTGCATTGAAAAACAAGGAACTCATGCAATATTATTCAAAATGGGTGACCCTGGAGGACATTATACTGAGTGAAGTATCTCAGTCACAAAAGGATAAATACTGCATGGTGCCACTGTTGTAAAACAGGACAGACACTGGGGTTGGGGGGAGACTGAGAAAGATGGGTTCAATAATGTATACTGCATTGAAACAGATGAAGGAGAAAACTGTTTAAAAGGGATATGTGATTAGGTATTTTTGTCATGACAGGAGTCCAGAGCGAAGGCTACATGATGGAGTGGACCTGGGGGAGGGTTTGTAAAACAATGAAAGAATTTTTGTTTGACTTTTACAAGAGGGTAGTGTACTAGAGGGTAGGGTTGGGAGGAGAGAAAAGTGCAACAATAAATGAATGGAAACCCAAAGTCTCTGTAAATTTTACTGAAATTAATAATAAATTTTAAAAATCAAACAAAACTGGTTATGAAAGATGTCTCTAAAATTCTAAAGAACAAGGATGTCAATTTCAAGACTAAGGTGCACCTGATTCAAGCCATGGTTTTTATTCAGTAGTTTTCTCTGCATCTGAGAGCTGAGCAATGAATAAGGATGACAGAGAACTGATGCTTCCGAAGGGTGGTGATGTAGAAGAGGACTGACTGTATCACAGACTACCAAAAGAACACAGCAGTTTGTCCTGGAGGAAATGGACCTGATATATTCTGGGCATGTTGTCAGATGATGCTAGTCCCTGGGGGGGAAAAATACCACAACAGACTGAGAAAGGTAGAGAATTAGAGAATAAGAGGAAGCCCCACCACAAGATGGCCACACAGTGACTCTAACAATGGGCTGGAGGATATCAGAACAGTGAGGACGCCCCAGGAAAGGACATGGTTCTGATCTGCTCTTCATAGGATTGCAGTGAGCTATGGTCACCTTAACAACAACTAACAATAAAAAGCAGAAATTCAAGTACTATACTTTTAAACAGTGAGTGAATGAATTCAATACCGTTTTCTTGGCTGTAAATTCTATGGAATCTGATTTCGGAGTCTTCTTCTAGGGAAAATTCTAAGTGGGTTTGAACTGCCAACCTGCTGATAAGCTGCCAAATGCTTAACCACTTGCACGAACAGAGCTCTTTGTCTCTCTACATAGGCCTAATCTAACTGTCCGTTCTTAGGATGAACCCCGGAGAGAGTGCCTTGGTGAAGGACACTTTGAAGTAGACGGACTAGCTCAGTGCTCAGCACAGCAGGCCTGGTAAAGGAGGGCCATGAAAGGAGGGCGCCACACAAGGTTAGGCTGTGCGTCGCAGGGTCGCTACGTGTCGTCCCAGTCGACTTGACGGCACCTAACAACAATACTTACATAAGATCATTGAGTTCTTTCAATACCTTTGTTTCATATATAAAATCAAGTTTTTCATTTTCCAATTTTTTGTTCTTAGAAGGCATTTTCCCCCCCTGGGAATTCCTTCTCCATTAGTCTCAAAGTCACACATGCTTTCAAAATTCTTTCTAATACAATTACAAAGCATCCACGAACATCAATCTTTCCACTTTCTATTTCTACTTTTAATATCTTGTCATAAGGTCAATTGTACTAAGTACTTAGTTTAACAGACTCTAAACCTACTCCTATGAAGTCATTCCTGACTCTTAGGGACCTTATTGGACAGAGTAGAATTGGTCAATAAGATTCCCAAGACCTTAAATCTTTATCGACACGGACAGCTTCAGCCTTCCCCCACTGAGGGCCTATGCGTTCAAACTACTAGCAACTAGATTAGCAGTCAAGCACTTTAACTATTGCACCACCAGGCATCCTTTACTGACACTATGAGAGAGCTCTGGTGGTCTCTTAGGTAGTTATGCTGCTAAGTCAAAGGCAGTGGTGCTTCTCTGGGGCTTTGAAACTACCAGTGGCTCCATGAGAGATAATAAGCCATCTCCTCAAGTGTCATTTACAGCCTCCCCCAAATGCTGGGAGGTCAGCTAGGAGTTCATTCTGTCTCGACTCCATGGTAAAGAGTCTGAATGGGTTTTTAATTCTCATTCCATACAACTCTGCATGAATGATTTCCCCCCTCCAATGTGTGAATTCGTAGTAGCGTGGTTTCCCTATAAAGGCTCTGTTCTGCCAATTTCTGTTTCTATTTGGATTCAGGAAATTATTGAATAATATCATTAATATCACTGAAAGCAATATTCTGCTGAATATTATCCAAAAATGACTGGAGTAACACGTCAACAGAGAACTGCCAGTTGTGCAGGCTGGATTTAGAAGAGGTCATGGTACTAAGAATATTATAGCTAATGTTAGATGGATCTTGGCAGAAAGCAGAGAGTAGCAGAGGAATGTCTATCTGTGCCTCATTGATTGTGCAAAGGCATTTGACTGTGTGGATCACAACAAACTGTGGCTGACTCTGAGAAGAATTAGAATCCCACAACACTTGATTGTGTCTGTGTGAAACCTATACTTTGACAAAGAGGCAGTTGTAAGAACAGAGCAAGGAGACACTGCATGGCTCAAAATTGGGAAAGGGGTCTGCCAGGGATGTATTCTGTCTCCATACCTTTTCAATCTGTATGCAGAACAGATCATCTGGGACTCTGGGCTGTATGAGGAGGAATGTGGCATCAGGATAGCTGGAAGAATCATCACCAACCTGTGTTACGCAGACGACACAACCTGGCTTGCTGAAACTGAGGAGGACCTGAAGTGCTTGCTGCAGAAGGTCAAGGATTGCAGCCTTCAATACAGATTGAAGCTCAATATCAAGAAAACAAAATTTCTCACCATTGAACCAATTGGGGACATCAGTATGGATGGTGAAGAGATTGTGATAGTTGTTTTAGTTTGCTTGGCTCCACAGTCAGCCCTCTTTCTTGGTACCAGACCCAGGAAATCAAGAGATGAACTGCATTAGGAAAGTTAGCTGTGAGGGACCTCTTAAGAGTAATGAAGAGCAACAACACCAGGCTGGAGACTAAGGTGCTCCTGATCCGGGATATAGTCTCCACAATTGCGTGCTATGCATCGGAAAGCTGGACAGTTACTAGGGATTATAGAAAGATAACTGATGCCTTTGAACAGTGGTGCTGGAGAAGAGTGTTGAATATACTATGGACTGCTAGGAGAACAAACAGGTTCAACCTGGAGAGGGTGAAACCAGGCTGCTCCTTGGAGTCAAGGATTCTGAAGCTTTGTCTGACATTCTTTGGGCATGTTGCAAGGAGGGACTGGTCCTCGGAGAGGGACATCATGTTTGGGAGAGTCGCAGGATGGAGCAGGAGAGGAACACCCTCGATGATGGATCAATTCTATAATTGGGGTGGTGAGAGTAAGTGTGTCACAGACAGTGAGGTTGACACAGGATAAAACAGGATTTAGGGCTCTTGTACATAGGGTCACTATGGGTCACAAGCAACTCAACAGCACATAACAACAACAACTCTGTGTATTCAAAGAAGCAAGGAGGTTATAGAGTGTCCAAATTCCTCTGTTAGTTTTTAAAGCCTGTAGAGTAAGTGGGAACATCTGGAAAGAGTGTTAAAGGGTTTCCATTTTTTTTAAAAAATACAAGTAAAAATGGATAAACATTAACATCCTAAAATGGCTATAACACAAAACAGAAAATGAATAGCTTGACCCCAGTAAACTGAATGCTCAGAGGAAAGTCAGGAGATTCACATCTATTTGAAGAGACAGAATTTTTACTCCAGACAAAGATGTTTAATCATACTACAGTTATACAGTTTGCAGCCAACTTTGAAAGTCATATTAGCATTCTTGACGGGGAGATAGCCCCATCACTGGGAACACGGAGTTAGAATGGAAAATTCCTGCTCCAAATATAATAAACGGTTGCATTTGTGAATGAAAACAAATCAGTCTCAATCCTAGATCCCAACTTCAAACACTCCCCCCATCTCCATTGCATTAGGGAAATCTTTATTTGGATATGAATGAAGTGGAGGTGGAAGGAAAAGTTAGTTTGTATTTATAACAGAATTATTATGCTAAAACTGAGAGACTCGTTCAATTCAGCAGCCCTAACTTGACAGTAAGTTAGCATTGTGTTACCAGAGCATCATGCCTTAGGTAGCTCAATTCCGTTAATATTTATTTTTAACTTATCAACAATTTTATTAAAGTGCGTATTTCACCTGCAGCAACCATGGAAACCTCAAAACTAATCTTACCTTAAAACCTGTCAAGGAATGAAAAGTAATTCCCAGAATCATTATTCACTTACATTAAAATGCAATCTTTACTCTAAATTCAACACTCCACTTTCTAAACCAGTGCCTACGGTTTATAAACACATATAAGAAACTCATTCTTTTGTTATCAGCTAAGGCTGTTTTAATTTAGAGAGGTGCCCTACATTGCCAACTTAATCTCTACATTTGAACTGTATCTTTCCTCTTCCTTCACACTTTTTAAAATACAAAGAAGACACATTTCAGAGTTTAAAAAATAGAATTGATTATCTGATTTCAACTATTAATTAATAAAACTCTGGTGGTCTAGTGGTAAGAAGCTGCTCTGCGATCTCAGACTCATAGTTCAAATCCAACAGCTCTCTGTGGGAGAAGGATGGGCAATCTCCTCTCTTACGATTTCCTGCCTATGAAAACCCACTGGAGAGTCAGCTACTTGTCAGTTCTAACTCAACAGCACACAACAACAACAATAATTAATTTTTAAAATACACTAATAAACAATACTTTTGTCCAATTATATATCATAATGTTGAAAACAATATTGAAGTTAGAACTCTCCACAAAAGTGGTCTTTAGTACAAAGAATATTAAGATCTAATCACTGTTCCCCATGAGATGAACAAGACAACAGTCTCATGAACTCAAAAAAGCTACTGGAAATTTTTTAGATTAGCTAATGTAGCTCCTTTATGTGTAAGTCTTGAAATAAATACAAATAGCTACCCCACTTTTCTTCGAAGCTAATCTTTCCCTACCACTTCCCACACTGAAAACAAATATAATACTATTTTTGCCTCTGTTGATTACTCAGACATAAAAAGATTTGTTATTTGTTTTCCTTTGAGAATCTACTGCAATGCCTTGTTTGTGATCTACGTAGACAAATATGACAGTGTAAGGTTAAGGGACTATGATGTCTTCCATTTGCAAAATTAATGTCCAGTCATACAGAGCAATGTTCTTCATTTCCTACATTTTTTCCTTTTTTTTGTCATCAGAAAGTGAGTATGAATAATGGACTGGCTGTTTTGACTTTTCAGTGGTAGTCTTTAAGTATTCTTCATTATTTTAAAATGTGTGTTTGCGGTAGGAATTTCTGGCTTTGCAAATGACTGAATGATTAATGCTCACTTTTAAATCAGTTAGAGACATCATGAAAGAAAGCCTTGGTCATCTATCTTTGGGGGATGAGCTACTGAAAAACCTATGGAACACAGTTCTACTCTAACACAGCTGGGGTCTCCCTGTCAGGTGAACCCAGAGTAGCACATGTGCTTGCTGTAATGCTGAATGGTCTCTGACAGTACCGGCTGGTGAGCTAGTGATCGCTTTGCATCTTTCCCTCTACCGTTTTCCATGAAGGTCAAATTTTCACCAAAAAACTATAGATCTCAGTTCTGTAATATGAAGACTATTCTCTGAATCCGGGTCATATAATATATTTATTTAATTTCATTCTAAATAGCTGTATCATTTTATATAAGAAATGTAATCCTCTTAAAGACTTATTCACATAATAAAGACTGCAGAGATGAAAGCAAAGTATGAAATACTTTGTGAAGTAAAGAATACCTTTCGAAAATGTCAGACAAGTCTAAATGCAGATTCCACATGAATTTTCATTTATGGATATGAGGTATTACTGCTCAGATATCAAGAAGTAAGCCACTCATTTCCTTAGTTTCTTCCTACATACACTTTTATATGCATATACAGACATGTCACACTGGAAAAATCTGCTGTCAAGGACCTCTGCAAAGCACTAAAAAGGAACAAAGTCAGCTTAAAGAGTAAGATGTGCCTAATCCAAGTCACAATTTTTCAACTGCTTCCTAGGCATGAGAAAAACAGACAACGAGTAAGGATTATAGAAGAATCAAAGCCTTTGAATTGGGATTCTGGCAAAGACGCAAGAATAAATATCCCATAGACTGCCCAAAGGACAAACGAGTCTGTCTTGGAGGAAGCACTCATTAGAGGGAAGGATGGAGAAACTTTGTCTCACATGTTGGACATATTGTCAGGAGGAGTCAGTTTGATGGGACATGATGGGAAGTGTGCAGGGTCAGTGAAAAAAAGACACTCAACGAAATGGAATGACAACCCTGAACGAAACGGAGGCTACAGTCACTGTAACAATAAGCCGGGGAATGTTGGAGATAGCGAAGAAGGCCTAGGACAGGGCGAAGTTTAGAACTGTTGTTTAAAAGCTTTGCTATGAGTCATAGTTGGCTCTAGTTCACAACAACAATAACAAAGATGGATACAGAGATATGACTAGGGCTCAGAGTTATTCTACACAGGGTTGCTATGAGTCGCAGGCAACAGCACACACAACAAACACCATATAGGGTATTTCAGTTCTCATGATTTCTAGTCCAGCATCATACTGACCAGTTATATCTTTTAGAAAAGAGAGGAGAAGTCGTCTTTAAAGCTCATACTTGGGAGCTGTATAGGACTATCAGGGAGCACTAGTGGCCTCGTGCAAGAAGGTGCACTGCAATCCTAAAGGCACACAGTTTGAATTTACCAGTTGCTCCATGGTAGAAGGATGGACAATCTCCTCCTGTGTGATTAACTGCCTCTGAAAACCCTCTGGAGGGTCAGCTATGGGTCGGTTCTGACTCAACGTGACACAGCAACAACAATATCATCTACTGTAGCTATTTTTATAGTTGATTATTATTTTTTTAATTTAGGTTGTTTATTTTCATTTCAATGAACATCTACAGAGATTTTGGAATTCCATTCATTCATTGTTGCAACCTTCTCCCTGCACAAACCCCTCCCCCCTCCCCCCACTTCCCTCCTCTCCTTGAAAAGCAAAAGAAAAACTCCCTCATTGGTACACAATCCCCCCCGTAACTCCCCAAACCGAACCACCTACCCCCAAATATAATCCACTCTGCAACCTTCATTGCATACTCTTACGATAAAAATAAT
>NW_006399893.1:2383279-2390187 GCF_000299155.1 Elephantulus edwardii | reverse complement strand
TGGATTAGAGAGTCAATGGTAAATTTTTCCTGCCTTTTGATGTGTTTGCTAATTGCTATAAATTGACCTCTGATTACGGCTTTGGCTGTTTCCCATATGGTTCATTATTCTGCCCAACTTTTTTTTACAGAGAGTTGCTGGAAATTAGAAAATAAATTCACTCTATTGATACTGTTGTTTAGAAAGATCAGGTATCTTACTGTGACAAAAACAATAAAGAGAGAGCAAAATGATTTGACAGGGAGTATAGGTCTGCCTCCGTTGCTCCATAGAAATAATGTTCTGTGAAAATGAACCAGGAAAGAATTCAGGTACCCAAGGCAGCCAAGGATAGGTCAGACAAATTCGATTCCCAATACAGATCCTGTATCCATTATAGTGCCATGGATTTTAAGCCTATTGATGATAGAACACACCAGCAATAAGAGCAAAGGACTAGATGGAACAAAACCACTAGTAAGTTCATTAAGTTACTTTTGAAGAAACTGCTGTGGATAGTAAAAATAAGAATAAGTCCAAAGATAAATCAACTGCTCTTAGAGTAGCCATGTCACTTTAAGATGAAATACTGAAGTTTTACTTTCTTAAGGACTATTTTCTCAGAGTACAATGAGATGTTCAGGCTTTTTCACCTCATACTCTGATGTTTCATGAAGGCTGAGCCAGCATTCCATCTTTAATTAGATGAAGCAGTAGCTGGGCAAGAAGACCCTGGATCTCTGTGAAGTTCCTGTTGACTGTTGTTATTTCATGCAGTGGAGTTAGCGGCAGCTAGATCTATGCACAAAGAAACAGCAATGCACAAAACACAGTCCTGCACTGTCCCCATGACCTGTAAGGGGTATCAGACCACTTAGACCAACTGAAACTTCCAGAAATAGATGACTTCCTTTTCTTCCCAAATTGTTTTAGTGTGGAATTTATGCTAGAACTTGCTTATCATCACAGCAACAGCCAGGCCTTTAATCTCAGGCTCACAGTGAGGACCCAGAATGCCCCTGCCTTGGCCAAAAAACTTGGATCTCCCTCAAGGAAAGTGAGAATTTGACCACTGAACTGCCACTGGTTCCTTCAGACAGTGGAGTCTGTATGTTCATCTCTGGAGACATTATCTCCAGGGGGATAATAGAGATCTTCAGTTCTAACAGTAATCTTACCTGTCCTTATGCTTTCTTTCTTCCAATTTGAGGAATACTATGTAAGTTTTATTTTGGTGCAAATCAGCCATACAGATGTGCAAAATAAACACTGTGAAATATTTAAAAGGAAATACATCTGGTCAAGGCAGCATTCTGAGAGATCATTTCCAACGTAAAATCCTAAAAGATTTCTTAGACATTCTAAAAGATAATTTCAGATGTAACAAACAAAAAAAGTCCTTCCCAGGTTGATCCTCCCTTGTCCTGATCATTGTAGTGTTCACTGTCTACACACTCTGTCTGTCCTTCCCCTCCCTGACTCAACCCTTCAGCTGCCCTCCTATTTTCAGTTTCTCTGGGGAGAGGTGGGAAGGTTTTGGCAGTGGGGGTGTGTTGGGGTGGGGACTAAACCAGTCTCTTGCTTGCAGGTGAGTCTGGGGACCAATGGAAATTCCCTATCCACATGGTTGCTGCAAGAGGGAAACTGGCGTTCTCAGAAATCTTTCTTCAAAATTTTCTTTGATCCTTTTATTTTAGTCTAGTGTTTATCTCCTTCTTCTTTTCCACCTGTGGTTCCAAGGTCCCTGGGTTCCAAATCTTCTGATCATTTTGAAATAGGTTGTGCAAAGAGTCAGTAGCCTGAATATACGGGACACTAGACAAAGAACAAGAGTAGGGGTGTCTCATTGTTCTTCACAGAAACTTTTCAAAATTCCTAGTTTTATCCTTAACTATACCCCTCACCATGCTGCTACACACACATACACACACACACACACACACACACACACACACACACACACACACACCTTTACGTAGAACTCTTGCCTTTTTGGAGTTCTCCACAGTAAATCACATTCTTACTATCTCCACACCTTGCCAAAACTTAGGTGTAACACAATTCTTTCAATTAATTCACCAAAGGATCATCCACTTTGGAAGAGAGGCACAGTGATCATTTTCCCAAAAAAAGAGTCCATGAAAACCATATCGTTCACAGCAGTAAGGGTTCAACCTTTGTATGGGGTGCAGTCAGTAAAAACATTTACATTATAAAGTCATCATTGGAGATGGAGGTTACAGAATACTCTTAATTTAATTGAAGGTGAATTGATTGTGTGCCTTAAGATGATTTGATAAAGCAGATTTCATTGATAATTTTTGTACTTTTTCTTGCTTATTATGTTAGTTTTGAATATTGTTCTTTTACTATCTTAAAGCTGGAAACCCACCTACTACTTTAAATGTGCAAATTACCCACCAGCCAAATGCAAGAAAATCTCTGTAGTTCCCTAATTTGAGGAAAACTCAAAGTAGGTCACTTGCCTAAAGAACTATCACTAAGGCCTCCAGCTAGAAACACATTTAAACGGAAACCCAATGCAGAATCTTTCTGTGAGAGGCAAAGGAAGGCAGCAATAATTTTCATTGAATAATTTAGGAGGAACTTCTTTGCAGAATTTACTTAAAAAACTGGTAATGAAAACAACCATTAAGTCATAATAGTACTGTCAAAACATCAAAATTCAGTTCACCACATGTAGTTTAACTACATTGAAGATTTGCAGAGTTTTATATTTTTAACAAGTGTCTCATAAAAAGTAGGCAAATGTCTTGAAATAGCAAGGCAATATTATCACAAAGATTTTCAAAAATGTAGAAACAACATATACATGGAATGGAGTGCTTCATCTAATTTATAGGAAGGAACCACACAGTATCGTGGGAGTCCCAGATAACAACTATGTGGCCACTAAAATTGACACTGGTAGATGTTTAGACGTAAATTTCATTTCTAAATTAGAATTTATGCGTAAGAAGGTATAATTCTCTTACATGTATTCCTTTAGTAACAAAGTGGTCATATTTTAAGAACACAGCATTTTTCTTCAATCCTTATATCATTGGTACCTGTATTATTTATGTACGAAATATAGGAGGGGTCAGTCTAATGATTCTCTTTGAGCTTTTCAGAGAATTCTATTGGAAATAAGATTATGGATTTACAAACCTTGTAAGAGCTGATGGTAAAACTCATTTTACTGAGATCCAGGGGCCTATTTAGATTATCTTCTAGAAATCGTAAAAGCTCCTTTCTTTGTATATTATTAAAGCATATATGATATGTATATATAAAATAATACATTTAGCTTTTAGGCACTAATTATTAAGGTCTGCCAATTAATTTGGTTTTTCTCCCATTCATTCAGTAAATGTTTCTTTAGCACCTAACAAGTACATTGTACACTGCAAATGTACATCCACACATATTCCATATTCCCTGGGCAAAACCTAACATTCATTTGGAGAATGATCATTGAGGATGCTTTCACAGAGAATGATAGATTACCTGCATTGCTCTCTAGTCCTTGATCTCTGTTAGATTTAAGATAATCTACTCTCAATATGAACTAACTTCAAATTCAAACTAAAGAAACAAAATGTAAATAATCCATTAATATCACAATCTACTCAAATGTTAAAATAAGCAACTTCCTATGTGAGTTACCTCATTTTCACTGACACTGGACTAATGGAAAACAATGTTTTACAATCCACTTACCTCTCATCTGTAGCCCCTTTCCACAAGCTTCACTGGTGCCCGCGATTGCCTGCCTGACAGATTCTGGCACTAAGACACAAGGGCCCCATTTCTGTGGCTTCCACCTGTGATGACAAAGAACAGGAGGTGAGAAATATCACCCTGACAAATATACAAAGAAAATGCTAAACATATATGCATCTAAAATCCAGAATGATAAAGGTAGCAGTTAAACAAAAACAGATGTGAATTCAATCTGCCATATTCAGAAGCCAACCACCATTAGGGATGACAATAGACTACAGTGGCAAGAAGCTGCGCTGCAGTCCTAAAGGCATGTGGTTCAAGGCTCCACAGGGAGAAGCTGGGTAATCCCCTCCTGTGCAATTAACCCCCTCTGAACACCCCTTCCCCCACAGGGTAAACCATGGGTCAGTTCTGACTCTACAGTACACAAAAACAGTAACTCATTTGGTATTAAATATAAAAGTACAGGAGCTCTGGTGGCCTAGCGGTAAGAAGCTATGCTGCAATCCCAAAGGCATACAGTTGGAGGCCACCAGCTGCTCTGTAGGAGAAGTATAGGCAATCTCCTGCGGAGCGATTAACTGCCTCTGGAAACCTGCCAGAAGAGGGTCAGCCATGGGTCGGTTCTGACTCTGTGGTGCACAACCACCACACTGCACTGAGATGGAGGCAAAAGAGACTTATTTCTTTTGACAGTGATCCTAGGAAAGAGAAATGGACCCACGCTAATAAAATACCAAACTTTCTGCTTCCTCTAAGGAATCACCATTGAGGCTTTCTAGCGTTTGTTTGGTTTGGGATTTTTGAGGCATTTGGATTTTTTTGTTGTTATTTTTCTTGTTGGGTTATTCCCTTGTTGAGAACAACAGGATTCTTTAATGTTTATGACTCATAAGTGTCTTGCATCTTTAAATGAGTGTCCTCATAGCAACACAGAAAAACCCAAATCCTAAGTGTCATCACAAATTCTACTCATTTACGTGGTATAGTATTACACCTTTTCAATGGAACCAATTCCTCTAATACAGTCCACTTCAAAAATGAAATAAAAATACAAACTAAATATACCCCTGGCCTCATCCAACTGGCCTCCAGATTGGAAATACATGAAATCTTAGGGAGAGGTGAGAAAACAGCTAAGTAGCAAAATTTGTTACATGTAAAGAAAAGGATAGGGTTCTAGTCGGTTTAGATCTATGGTGATTAATTTTATAAAATACAGTGTGTGAAAATGATAATATGAAATACAACATGACTGAAGGAATGTGTGAAATACAATTTATATAAATGAAAAAATACTTCTAAAAAGGTACAATAAAACAAAATTTAAAAAATAAAAAAGAAGTAATTTATTTTTAATAGTTGTAGATTTTCTTCATACATACAAATGCTTGTAGGGTGCAATTACAAGGATGTATCAAAATGTAACAAAATTGTATTCTTCAGAAAGCAATTTTCTACTAGGACAAGCCATTGATTCACATCACTTAAACTGAGTTTACATAGGCTTTACTGCAAAATTAAATTGAGGGATTTAATGTAGTTGAGCTTCTTGAATGCACTGAAAAAGTAGAATTCAAAACACCCTTTAAACTCCGCTTACGGATGACAAACCTGGGCTCAAAGACGTTGACTGCTTCACTTAGGGCAGATAATGTCAGTCTTCAATTCCTACATGCTCGGGAAAATTCTCTGGGCTACACTGCATCATCAATTTCATACTGGCACTAAAGTACCAATTCTGTCTTCCTCTTCTAATTTAACATGTTACATGTTTCACAGAGAAAATGGTACAGAAATAATGAAAGTTTTATCTGGTAAATGTGTGCATACATGACCTTAATGGAGAAGAAAGTCATCATAAGATAATGATAAAGGTCTATCTTAACTTGCTTCTCATGATGGCTGCTTCTTTTGTACAGCTGACAGAGAAATGAAAAACCACAATTGGTAATCATATTGCTCAAAATTAAAGTGCAATTAACTAAAGTGCAAAGAATCCAGAATTGCTTCCTCAGAGAACCATGAAGGAGGAATGTCACTGATGAAAACGAGTTCAAACATGAGTGGCTAAGTTGAAGTGAAACTACAGAACATGCATAGATAGCATAGTGATCTAGTTCATGGAAGTTGCTTTGCTAACCCAAACCACTCTAGTGGTTTGAACCTGCCAGTAAATCCAGGGGATTAAGATCAACAATTTCCTCCCATGTCATCTGTAGCCTTGGAAATCCACTGAGACAGTTCTAACATAATAGCTGAAAGGGTTTTGGGGTTTTTTTTTGTTTGTTTTTTGTTTGTTTGTTTGTTTTTTAATTATATGGACAAGAAATTGGAAGATCATCCTCATAGTTTCTGGAGTATCTCTGCTGGATTTGTAAAGAAACCTGATGACATTTGATTTGACTTTTTCCACTTGGCTGTTTTCCTTCAGAGCTCTTCTGCTGGCCACAGACATTTCAATATTTACACATGGCACAAAAGGATGAATATTGACAGTTTCCACAATGGTCCCGTGGTAATGAGGACAGACTGGTCGCTTCTGGGCATGTTCCCAGTGTTTATTCATAAGCTTCCCAAATTGGTCATCAGATAGAAAGAATGAGAGTAAAAGAAGATAAAATCAATATTAATTTAGGCTTCTTCAATGACATTCTAAGCTTTGTGTGGGCTGTTCTTTAAAAATGAAATAAAAGAATTAATTTTTTCCTGAATAAATTAGCTTTTTAATTGCATAGATTTAATTGAACCACTAGGTATTTTTGTCCAAGGAATTTGTAAATGTGCTGATGACTGTATGATTTTTAAATCCATGGGCTATTTGGACAAATCAGTCAAACTCAATAGGAACTGGACTGAATTCATGCATATACAAAAGAATGTTTCAGTCAAGTAAGTGCTGAGAGCGCATGTTTACGGTTAAATACATGAGGTTCAGATACTGCGTTTATAAGTAACAGTCATCAACAAACACAGAAGAGATATATACAGTTTTAAAATTCCTCATTTTCTTCTTTTTCAAAATATTTTAGCTGTAATTTCTTATTTCCTTTACAAGCTGGTTCCTTAAAATGTACATATAATGGAAATTTTAAAATAAAAAAATTCAAATTAAGCAACTAGAAATTGAGATAAAGTTCTTCTTAGATTTTTTTATTAAAGGATTCAGGATTAGAAAGATATTTATTTATTTATAATGT
>NW_006399893.1:2357276-2383179 GCF_000299155.1 Elephantulus edwardii | reverse complement strand
TTAATATCCTTAATGTAAATATCTTTATTATAACGTGTATATAGCTTATAAGGTGTATGTATAGCTCTGGTGGCCTAGTGGGTAAGGATTTGTGCTGTCTAAAGCTAGGAAGTCTGAATTCACTAACTGCTCCTCTGGATAAAGATGGGCAATCTCTTCCCTTGTAATTTACAGTCTCTGAAAACTCACTGGAGGGTCAGTTTTGAGTCAGTCCTGATTTCACAACAGTAAGTTTGAGATTCTTTCGTTTAAAAATGTATTATTATTCTATTTTATATTCTATAATATGGAAGTGTGTGTATACATAAATGTACTATAAATAAAGGCACTCCGGTGGCCCAGTGATAAGAAGCTGTGCACTTTGTTCAAATCCATTATTTTCTCTGTGGGGAGAGGATGAGCAATCTCCTTTCATGTGATTTACTGCCTCTGAAAACCAGCTGGAGGTTCAGCTATGGGTTGGTTCGGACTCCAGGGCACACAGCAACACCAGTTTATAATACATACAAATATATTCTTTCCTTTGTTCTCTCAATATATGTATGGAGATATAGATATATATATATATAAAATTGTGCCTCCCAAAATTCTATGTAACTTGACAGGGCTACAATTATCAGTGGTCTGGCAGATAAATAACTATGTAATGACTCCCTAAGATATGATATAATGTCACCAGTCAATAAGATGTAAGGGGTCTAGGGTGGAATGCAGCACCAGTACTTGAGTAACAACACTGATGTGATCTCATACAAAAGGATTTCCCAATGTCAAAGGCTCTGTCTGTAGAAGTGGATAAAGAAGGAGGGATGGATCTCAGGACAACTAAGACAGAAGAACTAGGAGCAGTGTGGCCTTTGGGATTGGGGTCCTTGCACTGAGAACTTCTTAGACACACAAAGACTTCAGCGACATGGAGATTAACAAGCCCACAGATGCTGAAAGGAGAAAGGACCTTTGGCCAGGGATGACACAGTCATAAAGCCTTCCCATAGATCCGGCACCCTACAGTCAGCCTTGTTTTGGCTGTTGTGAGGTGCCCATCAGGTTAATGATGCCCTACAGCAACTCTGTGGGGCCACAGCTCTGAGGCTTGCCCTGTCTTGGCCATCCTCAGTCTCTGCTATGCTCCAGTCCACTGCTGCCCTCACTGTGTCAATCCATCTTGTTGAGGGTTGTCTTCTCTTTCTCGGACTCTTTATCTTTCCCAGCATGGCGTCTTTTTCTAATGATTGACTCCTGACAATTCGCCTAAAGTATGTGAGACAAAGTTTCACCATTTTTTGTTTAACACTTAGAGCCTCCTAAACTGTAAGAAAGTAATCTTCTGTTTATTCTCTGCCATGATCCCAGCTCATAACAACATCCCACCGTGATTTTTTTTCTTTTCTTTTTGAGGCTGTAAATCATTAACTAGAGGGGAATGCTCACTCCTCATAGAATGGCTGATGGATTCAAGCCACCAGTCTTTGCTTAGCAGCTTAACATGCTATGCCTCCTTACCTACCAGGGCTATAGATATAAAATCACAATTTGTATTTCTTTGGGTCCTGCATTTAGAAGAATTCCTGTGTGTTAGAAGCCTAGTAGCTCACTTAGCATTGTAGATAATGAATACTGAACTGGAATGAGGAAAGAAGGGCATTGTGAAAGGAATGGATGGTTGGAAACCATGTGTATGACAACTAATAGTCTTCTAAGGGGAATGATAGGGAAAGGGGAGTGAGGAAAAATGTACACAAATGAACAAATAATTAAAAAGAAAAAAAACTGAACCACAAAAAAAAATGTCTATTACTTTTGCTGATTCCCTTATTCACCCACCGCAGTGGTGTCAGAACCAGTGGGGTGTTTGGAGGCTGTAAATCTCAGCTGGGACAAGATTCCCCACCTCACTCTCACAGTGGATCTGAACTACAGAGTTGCATTCATTGCCTACGAGCTGGCAGCACAGCTATGCCACTACAGCTCCCATCTGCCAATGAGTCTTCCGTGTTATCGATTCCAAATATATTCCAGAAAAAAAGGGGAAACATTGAGGTATTTTAAGATGTAAAATATTGGCTCTTCTTCTTACTTTCTAAACAACCATATATTACATAAAAGGAAACACGTGATGACTTATGCCAAAGTCTAATGATTATTTAAATAGTTAACTAGTTACCGATAGACTGGGCAGAATGAAACATCTTCACATTCTCTCTCTTCAAATAAGGTATCTGGGCATTCTTGACCTCCATTAGCTGCTTCTTGGATAATAATCCTGTATCGAGACTGTTTTACTGTGGCATTTCCTGAAGTAAAGGAAAAATAAAATCATGTGATTCTTCCGGTGGATGTAAGTTATACTGGATACTGAGGCAGTGATAGAAGAATTACAAGGAAAGAGGTTAAGTAAGCACATGGGAAAGAACAATTTGGGGAAAGATTTTACTTCCATGACATGAATGAGTGGGGGTAAGCCATGGATCTAGAAGTGATTCATAGCTGGCCCTTCAGTGGCTGTTCAGAGGCTATAAATTACACAGGATGATACTGCCTATCTTTCTCCCTTGGAAAAGCCGGTGGATTTGAGCACCGTTTTATGAGCTACACTTAAGAACTGTGATTTCTAATTTATGTATTCTGCAATACAAAGACTGTTTTATATTATGTCTCATTATGTTTTAGTGTAGAGTCTAGTTAGAGTTCACATAATCCACCCCTCTGTCTGTTTTGTTAGATTTCCTGTGGCTCTGCTTCTGGAAACTGTATCACTAATACTCAGATAGCAACAGGGTCACTCCTAGGAGCTTCCAGACTGACTAGAAGTCATTCTAGTTCATTCTACTTCAGAACAGCATCCAATGCAAATGCCAAGAATCACAATAGCTTGATCTGCACTGATTACAAGGACTACACAGGACAAAGAGGAGTATGATTCCATTGTGCTGGGGTTGCCATGAGTCCTGGCCAATTCAATGGCGGATAACACAATAGTACTTTCTGTGACATAAGAGTCACATGACCTCATTTGTTGCTCAAATGTTGCTTAAACTTAAACAACAGATCAGGGACTTGAGATTCTACTAACAATTAAGTCCTGAGGATAAATGTCTTATTCCTCATAACCTAGGACATATGTATGCTATTGGAAATCAGGGAATAAAGTGGGGGGGGGAAGTGTATGCTATTTGCTATTGAAAAGAAGTGAACCAACCAACAAGTACTTAAAAAGACAAGTGATTTGTGAAAAATAACATATTAAAATTTGTAAATAAATCCATATAATTTTTTTAAAAGACAATATACCTATACTTGGACCAAGAGGCAGTCGTCAGAACAGAGCAGGGCAACACTGCCTGGTTCAAAATTGAGAAGGGTGTACGCCAGGGATGTGTCCTATCTCCATACTTTTTCAACCTGTATGCAGAGCAGATTATCCGAGAGGCAGGGCTCTATGAGGAGAAGCGTGGCATTAGGATTGGTGGACGATCTATCAACAATCTGCGTTATGCAGATGACACAACCCTGCTCGCTGAAACTGAGGACGACCTCATGCACTTACTGCAGAGGGTCAAGGACTGCAGCCTTCAGTATGGACTGAGGCTCAATGTCAAGAAGACAAAGATTCTCACCACTGGACCAATTGGTAGCATCAGGATGGATGGCGAAGACATTGAGATTGCTCACAGCTTCAGTTTGCTCGGCTCCATGGTCAACACTCTTGGCATCAGCAGCCAGGAAATAAAAAAACGTATTGCGATGGGAAAGTCTGCTGTTAGGGACCTCTCTAAAGTACTCAAGAGCAACGGTGTCTCTCTGGAGACCAAGGTGCACCTGATTCAGTCCATAGTGTTTGCAATCACTTGTTATGCATTAGAGAGTTGGACAATGACTAGGGAGGATAGAAGGAGAATTGACGCCTTTGAGCTGTGGTGCTGGAGAAGAGTATTGAATGTTCCATGGACAGCCAGGAAAACAAACAGATCCATCCTAAAGAGGATTAAAACAGGCTACTCTTTGGAGGCAAGGATTCTGGGGCTTTGTCTGACATACTTTGGACATGTTGTAAGGAGAGACAGGTCCTTGGAGAGGGACATCATGCTTGGTAGGGAGGAGGGACAGCACAGGAGGGGAAGACCCTCTATGAGGTGGATTGATTCAGTGACTGGGGTAATTGGGATGGGTGTGTCAGAGGCAATGCGATTGGCACAGGATAGAGCAGGGTTTAGGGCTGTTGTACGTAGGGTCGCTATGAGTCGCAAACGACTTGACGGCACACAACAACAACAACATATAGCATGGAGAGTCTAGAGAGCATATGCTGCATGAAATAACTCAGTCACATAAGAACAAATACTACATAAGGGCCACTAATGTGAAAATAGGATAACTGAGCAAGATATGTATAAATGTTCAAAAGGGTAAAGGGAAGGAAAGAAGTGAGCAGAAAAAGGAGGAAAATCACTAGAGAATAAAGAAATAGGCAAGAAGCAATAGGGACTTGAAAAGATGCAGTGATAATAGGCATTGATCAATAGTGATTATATGAAGTACAATGTATATGAATGATTGTATAAAAAAATTAATATAAATGGCGGGAAAGACAAGCAATGTTCACTTCAGAACGCTGGGCATTCTCTGTGTAATCTTTACCTTCTTCTGAATCAACAACAACAAATAAAAGTCCATTAAAGTGGTTTGCAATTGTTTCAATTATCATGCTCGAAGGCATTAAAGGACGTATGTGAAAGCAAAATTGTAAACTACCAAAACCTACAATTACGTGCAAATAAAAAGATCACAAGTGCTTGTAAGACATTGCAGACCACAGGAAATGTCAAGTTCAGTGTGAGGCGAGTGCAGAGTGCAGAGGATGAGAAAGCATTTCTGAGTTTAGAAACCAAAATGCAAGGAAGGAGGCAGCCATTATCCTGGGCCTTGAAGGTTGAATCGAGAGAGGGGTGGAAATGAAGGAGATTATGTCAGACCAAAGAGATTGAATAAAGTCAGAGACAAAAGTGAACATCCCACTATCGTCGGATGAGCATAAGGACTCTGGGTGGGGGTGCGGTGGAGGGGTGTAGAAGCAGAGAGATGAGGATATGTAGGTGGGGGGAGGGCGGGATTAATCATGAAGTTGTACAATTTGATGAGGGGGGTGAAGAAAATTGGAAGAATCTGTTCTGGAAAACAATGTATTCGAATTTTATAAATAAACCCGTATAATTTTTTAAAAAAAGAAAAAATTATGTAAATTTTGTTGAGGGATCATTCTCATTGATTTTCTCAGTTATATAATGATGTAGACCCTCCGTTAAGGTCTCAGAAGTTGCAAACCCCACGGGAGATGATAGAGCAGCTCAATGATTCAAATCACTTGCCTTTGAGTTGGCAGTTCAATTAATTATCCACTAGGAAGCTCTTTGGCCTAGTGGTAAAAAGCTGTGTTGCAATCCAAACCAGGCTGTGGTTCAAACCACTCTGCAGCTCCCCCCGGGGAACAACCATCCACCCACCAGGTCAAAAGAGCTCCTTCTTTTGTACGCTAGGTCATTTTGCAGTTCTATTTTTATGGGCCCTTCTTCTGAAGCAAGAAGTTCAATTTAAGGACCGTCAGAAGATAAAAAGAAGAGGGGAGAGGGAACATGATACGGAATGATACAACTACATTTGGAAACTCTGTGTGTGTGTGTGTGTGTGTGTGTGTGTGCGCGCGCAGAAGTGTGCACAATGAGGGGATAGGAAGTAGCATAAAGCATGGAGAGAGAGTATGAAGAATTGTGAGCAGACAGTATAGGGGAAAAAATGGAATGAATTGATAGATTTGGTACAGGTAATAGACCTGATAATAATAAATTTTAATTTCTACAAATGTAGTAAAGTAAGTAGAAGAGAACAGAAATAAAATGTGTCCTTTATTTAAACTAATAAGTGAACACGTATACTGAAAAAAATCACCTGTATAAAATGGCTTCCAATGAGAAGCAGTAGACTCTCCACCCCTGCCTTTCTCCTCAGAGAGAACTGCCCCAACTGTTTGCTATATAGTTCTGCAGTTAATTTTAAATTTATAAATATTATGCTATGACACTACTTTTCATTTATTAGTTTTAAATATCACCTCTTGGTTTCTGCTTTAACCGATGAGAACATACCTTTTAGGATATTTTACATATAATTGCATCACTAGTACTCCTCAATTGTTGTTGTTGTTGTTACGTGCCGTTGAGTCGCTTGCAACTCCGCTCTGTCCTGTGCCAATCGCACTGTCTCCGACACTCCCATCCCAATTATCCCAGTCACTGAATCAATCCACCTCATAGAGGGCCTTCCTCTCCTGCGCTGTCCCTCCACCCTCCCAAGCATGATGTCCTTCTCCAAGGACCTGTCTCTCCTCACAACATGTCCAAAGTATGTTAGACGGAGCCTCAGAATCCTTGCCTCCAAGGAGTCACCCGGTTTACCCCTTTCCAGGACAAATCTGTTTGTTTTCCTAGCAGTCCATGGTATTCTCAATACTCTTCTCCAGCACCACAGCTCAAAGGCATCAATTCTCCTCCTATCCTCCTTGGTCATTGTCCAACTCTCTAATGCATAAAAAGTGATTGCGA
Organism: Elephantulus edwardii; assembly: GCF_000299155.1. Taxonomy (NCBI): domain Eukaryota; kingdom Metazoa; phylum Chordata; class Mammalia; order Macroscelidea; family Macroscelididae; genus Elephantulus; species Elephantulus edwardii. The sequence continues at coordinate 2,376,583 of NW_006399893.1, read as the reverse complement.
AGACCATGGCCTGTATCAGACACACCTAATGTGACCTCAGCCTTACCTTCCGATCTCTTGGGTCACACTCCTCTTTCCTGTCATCTCTCAGACAAGCCTCTGCAGGGTCCTCTGGTGCGCTCTTCCTCTTCGTGGTATCTACCTCCCTGCTAAGTGAATTAATGGCTGCCTCTACTGTTTAATCAGTTTCTCTGCTTTTTCATTCTTATTCATCAAGGTCCCTTTTCTTAAGCGCATCTAACTTTCACCCACTACTTATTTCTCTTCTTATTTCTGACAGAGACTTCTGGCCCACATTGCTGTTGAGTGGATACTGACCCACAGGGACTCCTGGAGGACAGTGTCCAACCGCACTCTGGGCTTCCTGCCCCAACTTTCTTCCTCAGAGGAGCTGGTGGGTTTGAGCTCCTGATCCTTTAATGAGCTGTCAAAGGTGTTTCAACAGTGCACCAGCAGCACTCCTTGCCAAGGGCTTCACTTTTAAAATTTCTTTTCTATCATTTTTATGCTATCTTGAGAAGGAGAGGCGATCAAGACATGTATGCATGTAATGATCTTGAGCTATTAAGAAGAGGTACAAAGTATTTTCCATTGGCTCCTGCCACATGTCCTCTTTGCCTTTTTTTCCCAACCTGCTTCTTATAATAAGAAGACTGAATTAAGAACTCCCTTGGCCACTAGTTCCTACTTGGGTTTGTCTAGGGAGGAGCACATTCTGGAAAGAGCTAAGAGGACAGGGAGGAATAGTGAGAGAACCTTAGGTCCTGTATAACTAACTCTATGCTGGCTCCCTATCTCTGCCAAAAGCCACAGTTCCTATCATGTAGCTTCTTCTATAGCTGCTCTCTCTGTGTTTCACTAATGAGTTCTTCCTCTTGCTGCTCTGCATACTTCTGAGCAATCTCAACTCCAAGGGTCATTACTGTGACCAATCAGTCAGGTCCTAAGGCTTTCTCTATTCATTTCTTTTTAGACAACCTCTGTGCTAATTTATCTCTAGTTGCTTAACTAAACTCAATGCCTGAGTCCATTTTGACACAGAAGGACTCTTCAGTGATTTCCAATTGACATTTCAACAAAACATGTAGCTCTAGACATGCTTATATAACCATGTCTGGAAATTCGGCAGACAGCCACATGGCCATCTGACTAGAAGAGATCAACATTTGTTCCTATACCCAAAAAATGTGATCCAACAGAAAGCATAAATTATTGTAGAGAAGGGTAGAGGGATGGTGCAGAAGAGGAAGACCTCAGATGAGATGGATTGATACAGTAAATGTGGCGATGGAGGTTGGTGTGTCGGAATTAGTGAGATTGAATCAGGACAGGGAAGGCTTCAGAGCTGCTGTACATAGGGTCGCTACGGGTCACAGGTGACTTGAAGGCACATAATAACAACAACAACATTGTTAATGTCACATACAAGTGAAGTCTTCCTGAGGATCATCAAAAAAAGATTGGAACAGTATTTATATGGGGAACTGCCAGAAATTCAAGGTGGATTTAGAAGACTTCATGGCACCAGGGATATCATTGTTGATCTCAGTAACAGAGTGAAAGCAGAGAATACGAAAAAAAATGTTGTTCGTATTGTATTGACTTATCAAAGGTTTCTGACTATGTGGATGACAACAAATTATGGCTAACATTAAGAAGAATGGGAATCTTGGAATACTTAGTTGCGTTCATGTGAAACTTTTACCTAGATCAAGAAGCTGCTGTCAGAACATAGTAAGGGAATATTGCCTAGTCTGAAATGAGGAGAGACGTGTATTTGGGCTATATCCTCTCCCCATATTCAATCTGCATGCACAACAAGTCCTTTGAGAAGCTGAACTATAAGAACTTGATTATGGCATCAGGATGAGAGAAAGACTAGTCAACAGCCTGTGTTATGCAGATGACATAACTTTGATGAAAGCATAGAGGACTTGAAACACTTGATAAGGAAGGTTAAATATTACAGTGTTCAATATGAATTACATCACAACATCAAGAAAACAAAAATCCTCACCACTGGGCCAATAGGCAATATCTTGATAGCTGGAGAAGACCTAGGAATCATCAATTATTTCATCTTAATCATCAATTATTTCATCTTGCTTGGATCTACAATCAATACTGTTGGACCAATAGCCAGAAAATCAAAAGACGGGCTACACTGGGAAAATCTGCTGTTAGGTTATCTCCAAAGTCCTGAAGAGCAATGATGTCAGTTTGAAGAAAAACATGCATCTAATCCAAGTCATAATTTTTTTATCCTTTATTTTTTTTCTTTTATATTGGTTAGCTCACAAAGTTCATATACATTGTGCTTCACAGTATTCTTCATTCATATTGGGTCCCACACCATCATTCCCAAGCAATATGTTTTATAAAATTAATTACCATTGGGCCTTGTTTATCACCACCCAATCTTTTTACTTCTCCACTGGACCATTCCTATTTTCTCAGCCCCTCCCTCCACCCACCACATTGTGCAACCCATCCTCACCTTTCTGCCCCCATCCCTTCCCCACTTGGGTCCCCATACATGTTTTATTAGTTAGCCTTTTATTTTTACAGTAATGGTCTTATGCTGTATTTGTCCTTATGAAATGGAGTTGTATTTGTCCTTATGAAATGGAGTTTGTTCACTCAGCATAAAGCTCTCCATTCTCTCCCAAGTTATGTAGTACTTTTAAAAATCGGTCGGTCCCTCCTTACAACATGACCAAAGTATGCCAGATGAAACCTCAATGCTCCTGAATGCGAATGTATCATAATTTCTCAGTCCATTCAGTTGTAGCTGAAAATTTGGGCTATTTCCATGACCTGGTGATGGTGTAATTTTTTCAATAACTTGTTATGCAGCTGAAGGCTGGACAATAACTAAGGATGACAGAAGAAGAACTGATGCCTTTGTGTTGTGATGTTGAGAAGAGTGCTAAACATTCCAAGGAATGTCAAAATGACAAATAAATCTGCCTTGGAAAAGTGCAGCCAGGGTGCTCCTTGCAGGCAAGGATAGTGAGGCTTCATTTCCAAAGGCATGTTGTCAGGAGAGGTCAATCTTCCGAAAAGGAAATCATGCTTGGAAAGGTAGAGGGTCGGCATAGGAGGGGAAGATTCTCAGTGAGATGAAGTGACCCAGAGACTGTAATGGTGAGCTTGAATACGTTAGGGATGGTGAGGATGGCACCAGATAGAGCAAGGTTCAGATCCATTGTTCACAGGTCACCATGAATCATAAGTGACTCAACAACGCTTAACAACAATAACAAATCATTATGGGGGAAAATCGCCAATCTTTCTCCCTCAGAGAAGCTGGAGAATCTGAACAGCTGACCGTCCTGTCAGCAGGGCAACACGTAAGACATTACACTGCAGCTAGAAATAAAGTAAAAGAGGAGAAAATGTTCTTTAGAAAAGAGAATATTATTAATACATCAGTTACCATCGTTGCCTTCAAGTTGATCCTGATTCCTGGCAAAATTGTACATGCTCAGAGTGGAGCTGTGCTCCACAGGGTTTTCACTGGTGGATCTTTGAGAACAGACCTTCAGGTCTTTCCTCTGCAGTGCTTTAAGGTGAAAATGAAGATTTAACCTTTTATTTGGGTATCAAGCTTATCATTCATTGGGATTACCCAGTGACACTATATAATGTACCTCGTTTCAAATATTATTAAGGCCCTGTAAAGAGTATAGATACAAGTATAACTAAAACAGTGAAGCATAAAAATACAAAATCTGGCTAAAGATTATTAAAAAAATGACTGTAATAGTACATCAGCAAGGATCTGCAAGAAACTCTAACTAGATATAGAAGAGACCATTGAGAGAGGGATATCATTGTTGATATCAGATGAATCTTGACTGAAAGCAGATAATATCAGAAAGATTTTTAACTTATATTGTATTTTATTTACTATGTAAAGATATTTGACTATGTGAACCACAACAAATAAATAACACTGAGAATGCGAATTCCAGAACACTCAATTGTGCTCATGTGAAACTATGGAGCAATTATGAGAACAGAACAAGGGAAAACTGCATGATTTAAAATCAGTGAGAAGCTGGAGAATATTAAGAAAAAGACATTAGAATTGTAAGAAGACTGACCAAACATCTGCATGGTGCAAATAACACAAGCTCGCTTGCAGAAAGTGAAGAAGACTTGAAGCACTCATTGAAGATCAAAGACTGTAGCCTTCAATATGGATTACATCTCAACTTTAGGAAAATAAAACTCATCACTGTGCTAGTAGACAGCACCATCATAGATAAAGATTAATATTATTAATTATGTCATCTTACTTGGATTCACCATCAACACCCATGATAACAGTAGTTGAGAAATTAAAAGAGGTGTTGGCCTGGGAAAATCTCCTGTGAAGAACCTCTCCAAAGTTATAAAGAGAGCAAGGATGTTAGTTTAAAAACTAAAGTGTACTTGATCCAAGCCATAGTCTTTTCAATTGTTTTCTCTACATGTGAATGCTGGACAATGAATAAGCATGATAGAAGATGACTTGAATGTTGGACAATGAATAAGGATGACTGAAGATGACTTGATGCGGTGATGGGGAAGAGTACTGAATAGAACATGGACTGCCAAAAGAGTGAACAAATCTATCTTGATGGCAATGCAACCAGAGTGCTCTTTAAAGTACAGGATGGTGAAACTCTATCTCATTCACTTAGGGCATATTTTCTGAAGGAATCAGTCATTGGATAGAGATCACTCTGGGAAAAGGGACTCAACAAAAGAGAGGAAGACCCTCCAAAAGACAGATTGACACAATTACGACCACAACAGGCTTGATCATGACAGAGATCATGAAGATGGTGCAGAATAGGGCACGACAGAATGAAAAGGAGGGACCGTGATGTAGAATAGATTCTGATCTGTCGTTCGTGGGGTTTCTATAAGCCGGAGTCAACTTGAGGGTATCTAACAACAACAGTACCTTCAACTGAATAGTGGGAAAATCTTTGTAAATACAAACTATTGTCTTCCACTCTTAATTAAGTGCTACTTCACTATCTTAATTTGAACATTATCACTTCTTCTTGGGATGTCTGTGCTTGAGTGTTTGTGTATGTATGCAAGTATGTATTTCGTCCAAATGTTGTCTCAAGAGACCAAAATAAAAGACAGAAAGACGAAAGAAAAAAACAAAAAATCAAGACACATATCTTTCACACTGAAAGAAAACCCTTGAATGGGGCCATATCTAGGATATGAATCAATGCTTCTCCTTTCGAAGCTGCAAGTAAGCCCATGTGCATGCATGCACACACATCCACACTTCACAAAGATAGTGTGTTTTATGATGTTATTATTAAAAAATTCTAACCATTCCAAGTTTGGAGTTATATCCTTAAGTATAAGTTTATACATACTAATATTAGATCAGATCAGATTAGATTAGATCAGATTAGATTAGATTAGATTAGATTAGAACATGCTTTATGGATGTTTAGGGACCTCCGATGGCCTAGTGGGTAAAAAGCTGCCTTGAGAGACCAAAAACAGTGGTTCAAATCAACCTGCTGCTCTCCAAAAGAAAGATGATCCATTTCTTGCGAAAGGATTTATAGCCTCTGAAAATCCACTGGAGAGTCAGCTGTGAGTTTGTTCCAATTTGGAGGTAATAAGACAAAGAGTGAAGCTCAGGAAGTTCTGGCAGTGTACTCTGAAGCAGATGTATTGCTGACACGATGGTCCCTCCTTCTTATTTTCCTGTAGTCTCTTTATGAAAAGATCCAGGACACGTATGTCCACTGATGTTTGTTTTAATCCTTGCTTGGTGATTTTTAGGTAAATGATTTACACTTCTTTCATCATCTAGGGAGCTGCTCTGTTAATCGAAACATTGCACATTTCTGAAGGCTTAAATTTACCAGTGATTTCTTCGGAACAAGATGAGTAATCTCCTTGGCAATTTACAGCACCCCCCAAAGCAAAACAAAACGAAAAACCAAAACCAAAAGCCAACAACCTGCTAGAGATCAGCTGTGAGTCAGTTCTCACTAGCTAACAAGTGAGTTGAATTGTTTTCATAGATCTGTTGAGGTACATGGTGGGAAGGATGGATTCTAGGGTGAAAACAAATCTACAGGTAAGATTAAAAAAAAAAATGAATAAATGTGCATGTCTTTGATGAGAGAATCCTGGGAATGGGAATAAGTGCTGGGCTCTATGTTTCATGCAACAGCTTCTGAATCTGCGTGTATAAATCTTTGTAAGGGTGTATTTCCTCAAACCTTAAACTGGTTATAGTTGGTATTCATGCTTTTGTTTTGTTTTACAATGTAGAGTTTGTAATCAATGTTCTAAAACAAATTATGTATGAATGGTTGAATTCATATTCATACCAATGTGTTCTGTAAACTTTCACTGAAATCATAAAAAGAAGTGAAAAAAAGGAATGTGCTCAAGACATATATGATTAACACAAACTCCTTACTCTTGACCCTCTTCTGATTTGCTCCAGCATGACAGACAACATCGTGGCCTGTCAACACTGGACAACGGGCAGCTTGTTAAGAGTAGATAGTAAAGTAGAAGAGAGGAGATTGAATCTGAAGAAGCAAATATAAGATCTCTACCATTCTATCCATTATATTATAAGACCTATTCTTCTATTCTCCTTTTTACTGATTTTTATTTGAATGAAAGTCAGCAATGCCATTTTAGCATTCAGTTTTAAAGAATGACACTCATTTTTTCCTTTTTTATTGATATTTAAATGAAAGTTTATAAAGAACTTGGGTTTCCAATCATTCATTGTTGTACATTTTCCTCCCTGCCCCCCTCACCACCAGATCGCTTTTTCTATGGGGAAAAAAGTTTTTTCATTGTTATACCATAATGCCCCCTCCCCCTGGACCACTTTCTAATGCTCCTATTCTGGACTCTTGCCATGCCAATAATACTTAATCATATATTCCTTTTATACAGTTTTCGCCCTCATCTGTTTCAATGCCATGTACATTATTTATCCCCTCTTTTCTTAATTAGTTTTTCCCTAGCCCCCATGTCAGTCCTGTTTTATAACAGTGGCATTATGCTATATTTGTCTTTTTGTGATTGAGATATTTAACTCAGCATAATTTCCTCCAAGGTCACCCATTTTATGTAATAATTCATGAATCCCTTGTTTTTCAATGCAGCATAGTATTCCATTGCATGAATGTATCCATTAATTTGCTGATATGCACTTGGGTTGTTTCCAATTCTTTGCTATTGTGAACTAAGCTGCCATACATATGGGTGTGCATACATCTGCTTGGTTCCTTTAGGGTATATTCCCAGTTCTTATGATGAAAGGGAGGGCCTCAGATTATGGTTGAATTGATCGAATAATGTAACTATGATCAAAAAGATACAGAATCAGCTACACATTTGATTTAGTAATGTCCTTGTGGTAGTGTACCATTGACTTGGAAATGACCCGTAGGTGACCTTCTGGCAGGTTTTCAGAGACAGTTTATCGAACAGGCAGAGAAAGACTGCTGTTGTTCTGGAAAAGACTGGCATAGATCTTCACAGAGAATCATTAAATAGCCCTTAGTGTTTAAAGCCCACACATATATTTCTTATGTTTAGTTTTTTTATCTTTAAATTGCAATTTTCTCCGTTATTTTTCTGTCATTAATAACTTTGATTTAATTATACCTGCTAAGTTGGTAATGATAAAATATTCATAAAACAAAACTAAATTTAGACCCGTTGTTTATTAGTCTTAATCATTCTTGAGCAGTTTACAAACAAGCATGTTAATTTATTGTAATTTTTATGTACAGCTAATGAGGTTGGAAACATCTCTCAAGAGTGCTACAAATAATATTTTTATTTATGCTGAAATCTTCTAACAGCAGGGCACTACTGAAAGTAAGATGTGTCCCTTAGAAATAACAGAAGAACTCCACCCACTGGGATACCCTGTGTTATGCAAGTGTAGATGACACAACCTTCTTCTTTGAATGTGAAGTGAGCTTAAGCATTTGTTGCAGAAGATCCAGGAATGCAGCTTTCAGTATGGATTGCATCTCAATATCAGAAAAAAAAAAGAAGATTCTTTCCACGGACTGACAGGTAGTGTCATGAGAGGAAATAGAAACTGTCAACAGCTTCATTGTGCTTGGATCCACAATTAACACCCTTAGTACAGTCAGGAAATAAGGAGACACACTGTCCTGGGGAATATCTGCAGTTAGGGACCTTTCCAAAGTATTAAGGAATAGTGATGTCAGTTTAAGGACTAAGGTGCGTCTAATTCAGGCCAGTCTTTCCAATTACTAGTCATGCATCTGAGACCTTGGCAATGAATAGGATGGCAGAAAAAGAATTAATGCCTTTGAGCTGTGGTGTTGAAGAAGAGCACTGAACATCCAATAGATGACCAAGAAAATGAACAGATACGTCTTGGAAAGGGTGCAGGTGGAGCTCTTTGGAGGCAAGAATGATGAGGCTTCACATCATATCCTTTGGACATGTTGCTAGGAGGTGCTATTCCTTGGAGAGGGACATGATGTTGGGAAATGTGGAGGGTCAGCAAGGAAAAGGAAGACCCTCAACCAGGTGGATTGATACAGTGACCGCTGCAATGGGCTCTTGCGTGTCAGGAAGTGTGAGGATACTGCAGGACAGAGCAGGGTTCAGATCTTTTGTTCACAGGGTTGATATGTGTCATGCTCAACTCGATGGCACCTAACAACAACAACATTGTCCTTCTGTTCACAAATGTCCTATCATGACTGACTTAGGTTCCTCAGCATACTTTTTTCTAGATACAGCCATGTTGTACAGTATCACAAATACTTAATAATTTTTAAGTGTAACATAATCTTTTTAGTGTTCTTTTTCTCCCCTCAAATATCATTGTGCTACTGGTAAGTCCTCATTGACCCATGCTTCATGGTATCTGTTTGAGTTTTTGTCTTTTCCTCACACTGCTACTTTTTTCTTCTCCTCTTTACTTAAAGATCCAGTTCACCATTCAAAATAAAGCTAGGCATTGTTGGTCATTCTTCTCTAATTGACCTTGAATAAAATATGTTACCAATGACATCTGGACTCATACATTACATATAAAGCCCTTCTTGGATTTGGGTTATATATCTAGTACCTTTGAAAGCAGGAGTGGCGTCCACTTCCTAAATAACATGCCTCCAGAAACTCTATGAACTTATATAAATGTCAATGCCTGTGGTTGTAGAAGGGGTTCAGGCCTTTTGTTTATGAAGTCGTTATGAGTCATGCTCTACTCAAAGGCAATCAACAACAGCAACATCTAGGACCTGCTGGAAGTCAAGCCTCAGCACCCTTGCCTATAAAACCAGCTGGATAGAAGTAATATCCTACAACAGCTCTAAGAATTAAATGGAATGCTGCATGGAAACTACCTTACCAACACATTGCTTGGCTAAAATTGAGTATAGTATAATGAGAGTTCATAAGGAGATAAGAGAAAAAAAATATAAACACAACAGTAGAAGCGAAGTTTTAATAGTTAAGTAGCTCTCATGGAACCAATGTCATGATGTTGATGTTGTTATGTGCCATCGAGTGCCTTGTGACTCTTAGCGACCCTATGTACATGTACAACAGGCCTAAACCCTGCTCTATCCTGTGCCAACCTCACTGTCTCTGACACAACTATTCCCATTACTCCAATCACTGAATCTCTCCATCTCATTGAGGGTCTTCCTCTCCTGTGCTGTCTCTCCGCCCTCCCAACATGATGTCACACTCCAGGGACTGGTCCTCCTTACAACAGGCCTAAATTATGTCAGACGCAGCTTCAGAATCCTTGCCTCCAAGGAGAAGCCTGGTTTCACCCTCTCTATGACAATCCTGTTTGTTCTCTTAGCAGGCCATGGCATATTCAACACTCTTCTCCAGCATCATAGCTCAAAGGCATTAATTCTCTTTTTATCATCAGTGACTGGGATAATTGGGATGGGAGTGTCAGAGACAGTGCGATTGGCACAGGACAGAGCGGAGTTTAGGGCTGTTGTACATAGGGTCACTATGAGTTGCAGGCGACTCGACGGCACATAACAACAACAACAACAATCACTGTTCAGCTCTCTGATGCATAGCACGCAGTTGCAAAGACTATGGCCCGGAACAGGTGCACCTTATTCTCCAGCCTGACATCATTGCTCTTCAGGACTCTGGAGAGGTCCCTGACAGCTGGCTTTCCCAGTGAAATTTGTCTCTTGATTTCCTGGCTGCTGGTACCTAGAATGTTCATTGTCGAACCAAGCAAATAAAAACTGTTAACTATCTCAATCTCGTCAGCATCTATAATGATGCTGCCAGTGGGCCCAGTGGTGAGAATCATTGTTTTCTTGATGTTGAGCTTCAATCTATACTGAAGGCTGCAGTCCTTGACCTTCTGCAGCAAGCACTTCATGTCCTCCTCAGTTTCAGCAAACCTCATAATAGGTGAAGAAAATACTAAACGGTTAAGGATCATTTTATTTGGACTACAAAAAACTAGCCAAGGTAGTTGTTGTTGCTATGTACCACTAAGTTGACTGACTCACAGAGACCTTACGAACAATAGCTCTGGAACCTTCCCTATCTTGAGCCAATCTCACTATCTCTAACACACCTAACCCCCCCCCACCTCGATTGTCACAGTTCTGTGTCAATCCATCTCCTCAAGGGTCTTCCTCTCCTGTACTGATCCTCTACCCTTCCAACCATGACATGCCCAAAGTATATGAGACAGAACTTCATAATCCTTACTTCTGAAAATAAAATCTCTCCAGAACAGACCTGTTTGTTCTCTTGGAAGCCCAAGATATGTTCAAGACTCTTCTCTGGAACCATAGCACAAAGACATGAATTCTTCCTCTTTAATCTTTAGTTATTGTCCAGCTCTCAAATGTGTAGCAAGTAGTTTAGAAAACCATGGCATGGATCAAGCAAACTGTAGTCTCTAGACTGACAACATAGCTCCTTAACACTTTGGAGAAGTCCCTGAGAGCAGAATTTCTCAAAGCAATGTGTCTTTTCATTTCCTGACTGCTGGTGTCAAGCAAGATGAAATTGTTAACAAACTCAATCTCTTCTCCATGTATCATCATACTGCCAATTTGCTTGATGGTGATAATCTTTGGTTTCTTGATGCTGAGATACAATCCGTATTGAAGACTTCGGTCCTCGGCCTTATGTAGCAAATGCTTGAGGTCCTCCACAGTTATGTATAGCAAGGTTATGCCATTTGCATAAAGCAGGTTATTGATGAGTCATTCTCCAATTCTGATGGGACATTCTTCTTCATAGTCCAGTCTCCTGAATGATCTGTTCCTCATACATATTATTAAGGTATGGGAAATGGACACATCCCTGACATACTCCTTTCTTCATTTTGAACTGCTTAGTGTAACTTTGAACAATTTATGACTGCTTCCTGGTCTATGTCTAGGTTTCACATGAACACAATCAAGTGTTCTGGGTTTCCCATTTTTTTCAAAGTTAGCCACAATTTGTTGTAATCCACACAATCAAATGTCTTTGCACAGTGAAAAAAAATACAAAAAGATATATTCCTGGAACTCATTGCTTTCAGCCAAGATCCATTTGACATTGGAATTATATCCCAAGCATCAACACTTCTTCAAAACCCAAACTGTATTTCTGGCAGTTCTCCATCAATGTATGTTTCCAGTAGTTGGTTTTTTAAAATAATCTTCAGAAAGACTTGGAACTGTTTTTTGGAGTTGGGATAAATATGGGTCTCTTGCAGTCAGTTGGCCAGGTAGTTGTCCTCCAGATTTCTTGGCACAACCTGGTGAGCACGTCCAGGACTGCATCTGTTTGTTTGAATATGTCAGTTGGTATTGCAGCAATCCCCAGGGCCTTATTTTAGGATACTTCCTTCAGAGCAACTTGAATTTCCTCCTCTATCACAATTGCTTCTTGATCACAAATCATTCCATTAATTTCTTCTATGTCAGTCAGTATTTTTGGCACAGTGACTCTGTGTGTACCTTCCATCTTTTTTTGATGCTTCCTGGACTATTCAATATTCGCCCATATAATTTTTTTTATTTTATACTAGGAAATGTCCACCACAGTTAGATATTTTAATAAAGTTACTCAAGACGCTTCTTTTCTTAAAGCACTTCAGAAAGTAGGTCGAGAAAGAATGACTGACATCATGTTTCTCAAACGTTTGCAAAGGTTAGCAAAGAGCTTGAATCTGCAGATGAAAGGGATGTCACAGAACTGAAGAACTGGCCCTTTCATTACTGAGGTCCTGAATGAACTTAGGTCTTCATTTGCTTCCAGTCACTTGACCTCCTCCAGTATTCAAGATGGACAAGAGGCTTCTGACTTTTCTATAGGTTTTTCCTTTGTATTTCAGTTATCTACCCTTTTTACTAAGGTTTGTTCTTCTGAAATTCACATACTCCTGATTTGCTTTTCCTTGGAACAGGCCAATGTGGACACAAGAAACCAAAGTGAAAGTAAATTCATACCAACAGGAAAGGAAAAATCTTACTTGAGACTCATGTGTACTATTTAGTTAATTTTAAGGTTCTGCTGCATAACATCGACATTTTCACAGAACACATGGTTCTCAAGTGAGGATTTTAATGAAACTTTCCATTAAGACACTGCAGAAGATGCCATTCTGTCAGGAAAACATATTAAATACCAAAACTTTCCTCTGTTGTTATTTGTTGTTGTGTACCAAAGTGACGGAACTGACCCATAGCTGAGCCTCGGGTGGGTTTTCAGAGGCAGTTAATCCCACAGAAGATCGTCCATCCTTCTCCGGTGGAGCAGCTGGTGCTTTGGAGATTGCAGTTCAACTTCTTGCCACTAGGTCACCAGAGCTCCCTACCAGGGATCTTTCCTTGGGTATTGAGATTGCATTCATCCAATAAAAGGGGTCAGGCACAGAGAGAAAACCTTAAAAGTATCAACACCCATGTTTATCGCGGCTTTGTTCACAATAGCAAGGAGTTGGAAACAACCTACTTGCCCATTAACAAATGAATAGATAGAGAAGCTGTGATATATTCACACAATGAAATACTACGCTGCATTGAAAAACAAGGAACTCATGCAATATTATTCAAAATAGGAGACCCTGGAGGACATTATGCTCAGTGAAGTATCTCAGTCACAAAAGGACAAATACTATATGATGCCACTGTTGTAGAATGAGGCTGACATCGGGGTGGGGGTAGGACTGAGAAAAAGTGTATAAATTATGTTTACTGCATTGAAGCCAATGAGGGAGAGAATAGTTTAAAATTAATATATTTTAGGGCATTATGATTATCATAAGAGTCGGGAATGAGGGTTGCAGAGTGGAGTATACTTGGGGTGGGGTTGTGCGGGGGAGATTGTGTACCAATGAAGGAGTTTTTCTTTTGCTTTTGAAGGAGCGGAGCAACTTGGGGATGGGTGTGGGGTGGGGTGGGAGAAAAGTGCAAGAATGAATGAATGGAATTCCAAAATCTCTGTAGATGTTCATTGAAAATAATAATAACAATAATAAAAAGAGAAAAAAATGTCACAAATATACCTCAACAGTTAATTTTTAGCCAGTCTGGCCATGAAATCTTTCCATTCTTCCCTCTTCTTAATGATGTATGTAGATATGAGGAGTTGCAGTAGTCCTGGCTGCTGTCCAAAGAAGCTAGGGGCCAAGTCCTCAGTGTTACCTATCACATACATGCCACAGTTACACAGCTGAGCAGTAGCTTCCTCTTCCACAAAGGCCACTCTGTCTCCTTTTCTGCCTAAGATAGTTTCCAGTCTCTCTGCTACCTGCTTTCTATGGACCAAGTTGCTTCTATTCTGGGAATCATAATGAGAAAAGTTATTTTTATCCTGAAGATACAGCAACAAAATCCAGTGGGATCCCCTAGCAGCTCAGTTGGTATTATAATTGATGGCTGAAAACATAACTTTCTTGTGGAGGAGGCCCAGTGGCTCAAGGAAGATGGCAAACTCTGCTGAGTTACTAATTCATTTGATGAACTGGGTGGCTTCTGGGTTAACAACAAAGACTCTGTCAGCACGATCACAAAACTGAATGGTTGCAAAATACTCAAAGCAAATCCAATAATATGGTCATTGGGCCAATCTGGAGGATCCAACAAGGAGACATCCTATTGCCACAGTAAACTGTCCATGTAACTCAAGACCACATAGTCCATCATTTATGGATCAGGACTGCTCCAAAATTCTAGAATCTGCCTCAGGCCTCACCACTTCATCCAGCCTTCAGCACCTCTACACTGACCAAAAAGTCTCAAACCCAGAGTTTTCTTCCTCAACTTTGTGACATTCCTCTCTAGCAGAGGGAAAAGCTAAGGCAATGTGTTAGCTCTACCTTAAGGTGAAGAAGAGAAGTCCTACAGCATCTTTTTTTTTTTTTTCAAATAAAATTTTATTTTAATTGTGATTTTAACTGACATTTACAGAGAAGTTAGATTTTCATTCATTCATTGTTGCACATTTTACACTCCCCTTCATTTCCCCTCCCCCAGTTCACTTTTAATTTTTAATACCCATTCATTGTTGCACAGTACCTATCTCCCCCACATTCAGGCTTAAGTGTGTTCTTCAATTCCTTCAGCTTAAGAAACATTTTGTTATAATATTTTGCTATAATATATTGTCTTCCAGAGCTGGCTTATGAAATATTCTCTTCATCCCCTTAACTTCCTGATATCTTCCTTTTGCTCTGGCTTTTTGGTTTTGCAGTACAACATTCAATGTTTCTTTCGACATTCATCTCAACCTTTTATTCTTTCTCTAAGTAATAACATTTTTCATTCTTTATGAATGATATTCTTGCTATCATCTCACAGTTCATCCGGTTCAAAGCCTCAAATCAGTTCTGGAGATGATTTTTAAATTCAAGTGGGACAGATGCAAGGTTATGTTTTGTTCCTTGGGGATTTGTTTCAATTTTCTTTAGCTTCAGTTTAAACCTACACGAGTTATTGATGGTCTTTCAACAATCAGCACCTGGCCTAATTTTCACAACTGATAGTTAGCTTCTCCAAAGACTGATATAATCAATTTGAATGCAGTATATTCAATCAGGTGAGGTCCAAGTATATAATCACTGCTGTGTTCCTTATAAAAGATGTCTGCAATGAATAAATTACTGACCATGCAAAATTCAGACATCCTATCTCCAGCCTCATTCCTGTCACCAAATGCATAACTTCTGACTACTGATCCTTCTTCCCTATTCTCAACTTTTGCTTTCCAATTACCAATTATTATCAATGAATTTTGTTTATATGTTCAATTGATTTCCCAAGTTTGTAGAAATTTTCTATTTCCTCCTCTCTGGGTCTAGCTGTTGATGGATAGATATATTTTAATGATAGTTGTGTTAAGAGGTTTTCTTTGTATGTATATAGATACTATCCTGTCACATTTCAGGATGCATCTAGCAATGGTCTTTTTTTTAACCCCATTTTCCCTCTTTTTCATTCTAAATATAGTAGTAGACCATATGATTGTTGAATTTAAAATGGCATATGCCAATCCATCTCAGCTCACCAGTGCCTCATATGTCAATATTTATGTGTTCCATTTCTTTCTTAACAATGTCCAATATTCATATTTCCTACCTTCCATGTTTCAATTATTACTGGCTGTTTATAACTGTCCTTTTCATTTGTTCTTACCAATATGAGGGCTCAGCCTCCAGTGCTTTATCATCTACTAGTCTAAATGTGTTCTACTGTTCATGAAAAGAAGGTGAGAAGGGGAGAGCAACTTAGTGATTATCGATGAATCAAAAGATTTGTTGTAATGGATAATCTTGTCAAGGACCTCTTTAAAGGTGCTAAAGAGAAAAGGTATCAGTTAAAAAGCCAATGGCAGTCTGATTCAAATCTTGGTATTTTCAATTGCTGCACATGCTAGTCAAGGTGGCAATGAAGAAGGAAGACCAAAGAAGAGTTGGAGTCTTTGCATTGTGTTGTTTTTAAACAGCATTCACTGTACCATAGATTACTTAAATAATTACTAGATTGTTCCTGGAGCAGGTACAGCCAGCGTACTCCTTGAAGGCAAGGATAGTAAGGACTTTGTCTCATACATTTTGGGCATGTCGTCAGGAAGAGCCAGCTCTTGAAAGGGGACATCATTCTGGGAAAGGTAGAGGCTCAGAGAAAAGAGAAAGAACCTCAATGATATGAACTGACTACTGCAGTGGGCTCCTTCACAGCAGAAATTTCAAGGATGGGGCAGGATCGGGCTTGGCTTAGATCTGCTGTTGTATGTAGAGCCACTATGTGGCAGACTCAATACCCAACAACATTTAATTATTTTTTTTATTGTGAATTTAATGAAAGTTTAGAGAAAGGTTAGATTTTCATTCATTAATTAATGTACATTTTGCTTCCTCACTCCATCTTCCCCCCTCACTCTGTCGACTATGCAATGCACCCCTTGTTCCAGACTTTTATCATACATATATGCCTGATCATATATTCCTTTCAGATAGTCTTTCCCTCATCTGTTCCAATGCAATGTTCTTTATTTATGCACTCTTTTCTTACTCTTCTCCCAGTCTTCCGTGTGGGACCTATTTTATAACAGCAGTATTATCCTTTTGTTACTGAGATATTTCCCTCAAGCATAATGTCTTCCAGGATCACCTGTGTTGTGTAATGTTTTGAGTTCACTGGTTTTTAATGCTGAATAATATTACATTTTGTGAATATACCATCATTTTCTATCTATTCATTTATTGATGAGCACTTAGTTTGCTTCCTTCTCTTTGTTATTGTGAACACCACAGCTATAAACAAGGATGTACAACAACATTTTAAACTCTTTCTAAATAAAAAAAGGTAGGAATGTCTATGTGGCCTTCTATTCAACCATGGTATATTTGAAGAGAAGTAGACCACACAATGGCTTAAAACCATTTTTCTTTTTCTCTGCTCATGGTAAAGAGTTACTGTCAATGTAAAGGCAAGCTTTTGAAATTCACCAGCTGCTCCAAGGAAGAAAAATGAGCAATCTCCTTCAGAGAAATGAAAAAAAAAATCTCTGTAAACCTGCCAGAGAGTCAGCTATGAATTAGTTCTGACTACACGGCACACAACAACATCTACATTAACCTACAACTATAAGACAATTTGGGAGCTCCTGTGGCCTAATGGTAAGGAGTTGCTCTGTCAAGTTGAAGGCACATGGTTCAAATCCACCAGCTGCTTCACAGGTGAAGATGGACAGTCTCCTCCTATGTAATTAAGCTGCCTATGAAAATCTGCTGGAGGGTTAGCCACGTGTTGGATCCAAATCCACAGTTTAACAAAAATTCTTGTATTATTGGAGTGGAAAAGATTGAGTGATAAATAATTCTGCTTTCTCAAAATATTCCTTATTAAAGCCTGTAGTATTGGTTGAAATATTAGCAACATCTATATTTACTCTAGAAAATATCCATTCTTTTACTAAAAAAACTGTATAATCATTCAAGAAATAAAAAAGAGTACTACATACATTTGCATATAAGAAACAGTACATTTTACTGCTGATTTTAGAACAGGGCAGCATTTTTAACATGTGGGAAAAGCAGAGTGTAGTAATTATCTTAACATTATCTATTAAATTAGCTCACTTTAAGTTTTGCCTCAGAATTCTGTTTGAGATCAATCTATGCACCTACAGAAGAGGGTGTGTTTGGTATTTGGGTTTTTTTCAATCACAGTTGCTTAATAATCATTAAATGAAAAATAAATGGCAAGAGTTATACAGAGAATGTATTACAATAATCCACTAGAACTACTTTATATGTATTGCCATGAAAGTAACAGACACTATAATTATAAAAAAGTGATATTTGATAAAAATGACCATTGATCTGAAGAGAAACTAACTTTCAGTTGGCAAAAATTCCAATTGAATATTAAGAAGTCCAAATCAATCCTACAGAAAGATAAGGGGGACAGGATGACACTGTGCAGACTGACGGTCATTAACACTGACTCCTCTAAACAAGTGCATAATTGTTGGGTTTCAAACAGAGTTGATTTCCTGGGAAAAGTACAAAGCAGGGATTCACCACCATCCTAAATCCTTTGGAATTCTCAGAGGGAAAGACTTACCACCCAGAGTGCTGTCATTGTTGATAAATATTTATTGGGTGTCTGCTTCATGTAAGAGACTTGCATAGGGACTATGTGAAACATACATATATATATACACATTATTAAATCTCCCCAGTGAAGCACAAATGAGATTTGATGGATGAATAATAATGGACGTTTTCTACAGTTTTAGAAGCCCTCAGAAGTGAAAAATCTAAACTTCATATTTATTATTGAAAGGCCATCAGTCCAGTATATCCTCTCTTTTTTGAAGGAAAATTGAAGGGTTTAAGTGATAAAAAACAACAATGCCCTAAATGATTAATGAGTAGGAAGTTTTATTTATATACTTTTATCATCTTGATGTACTTATATATAACAGATAGATAAAAAGCAGTCTTCTCTTTCAGAACTCCCTGCCAGCCTAAACTTACAAGTGTTTCAAAATGAACAGATTCAAAGACCTTGTCTATATACAGATAAAATTATACAAAATTGGCACATTTTTCTGCTAAAATTTCCATGAATGTGAAATGGGCTCCAAGTTATCTGTATCCTTCTTTCATTTTAAAATGTTGCCTGAAAAAATTTATTCTACATTCTTAAATTTTCATAGCTATCATTCATTTTGCGAGAGCGGCCAAATTCAATGGATCTGGCAACAGACAAGACCTCTAGGGCCCTGATTTCTAATCCCAGCTCATTACTGAATTGCTATATGACCTTGGGCAATGCACTTAATCTTTCAGAGTTTCAATTTTCTTATTCGCCCTATGTGGGTAATAATGCCAAGCCAATGCACAGGACAGCTGTTAGGAATGCCTAATTAAGTGGAATTTAAAGCATTTTTGCAAACGTAAAATATATATTAAACTAATAAGTGAACTTGAAGTGTTCTATGTGCAAGGCTCTAAAACAAAACTCTTGAAGGAGTAGCCCATGTATACATCTACTTAAAGTAGCAGTTATCAAGACCAGTAAATAGTTTTTCTATGACAAATACAACATATCTATGTTATTGTTGTTGGGTGCCACTGAATCACTTCCATAGATGATCTAATAGTAATAATTTCCAGTGATCCCAAATTTCTTCTATTGCCAACAAGTGCTCTTAAAATATCTCCAGTTTATGACTGAGATGAGAAGGATCATCCTGGTGGAGGGTGGAGCTGGGAAGCAAGGGGGTAATGGCACTGGGCTAAGGGTGGG
>NW_006399893.1:2333456-2353911 GCF_000299155.1 Elephantulus edwardii | reverse complement strand
AAAAAATAAAAAAGCTCTAATATAAAAAAATATCTCCAGTTTAGGGTGTTAGCCTTATCAAGTACTGACTCTCTTTGAGTGTAGTCCTTCCTCTCACTTCCCAAATACTGCATCTGATATCACCTACAATCTCAATGTATACTCTGCCTGTGTGGTTCTCAGCCTTGGCGGCATATTAGAATATCATAAAATGCTATTAAAAATCCCTAAAAAATTTAAAAAATGCCTAATGCTCCAATTGAAATTAATTAAATCAGTATTGCTGATGAGCAGGGCTCAGGCATTGGTATTTTTTTCCCTTCCTCGCCAGAGAAGAGTACCACTGATTTGGCACATTTAAAACTAGCTTCTTTTACTCATCCAATATGTAAAACAGAAAAATGACAATGCAATATGTTTAACCAAGCAATAGAAAATAAGTGAGCACCAGCAAAATTACTGTTTGCAACACTATTTAAAAAATGCATCCTGCCCTCTAGCTAAGTGCATCATAATGGATGTAATTGGAGATGTATACTATGAATGAGGAGGGTTCACAATCCTATTTATAATGATGAGTTGTGTGTACTTCCCCCCCTCCCCCTTTGCCAATGTGTGCTGAAATGACAGGGATTTATCTTTTCCACACCCTGGCCCATTCTCATTTGTGCAGATGAACTGTCTAGTGGCTGCCTGCTCCAGGGTTCCCTGGTGGTCTGCCCATCAGTGGTGTTAAAGCTGAAAGACACTGGAACTTCACACTGCAGTGTCTACAGTCTTATGCAGTGTCTATAGTCTGGTTTGTTTGGGCACACATGCTGTCTATGTACAATGTAAGTTCAAAATTATTATTATTAAACATTAATTCAGAATTATCTACTAGAAAAATCTCAGAAAGTAATCCACATGTCTCTGACTTTTATGCCTGCAAGTTTGGAAAAGGATGCTGTTCCTGACTAGCATGTTAGAAGCCTGGAGGATCTCCCAGTCAAACCACAGCTCACAGCAGAGTTGGAGCACAGGTCTGGAAAGCAGAGCATGCAGGGATCCTACAGTTCTTGATGTTCCCTCCATTCTTTAAGGACATGGAAGTGTGTCTATTGTCCATCCGCTGCTGTGAAGCTTGCTAAATTGGAAATGCCACCATTCACAAGTGCTAAACCATAAAATGTGGCTTTTACAAGTTTCTTACCACAATATCCCTTCCAATGTTATGCTTACAACTAACATAAATAAAAACGAATGTATCTGAATGTGACAGAGGGGAATCACTCAGACATTAAGAGAAGTTGTGAGACTAAAGTGGTGGTTTTTTTGTAATAGTGGTAGGAGAGGCAAAGGAAAAAAAGTCTGTGAAGATAAACTAGTTAAAATACAGCTTTTCCTTTTTAACCATTAATTTTCACAGGTACTAATATTAATCTTTTTTTTTCTTATGAGGTTTGTATTACTCCCTGACTTACTGCCTTCAAAATTTCTTGACAGCATCAATGCAAAGTGTAGTTTTTGAAATTCCTTCTCTTGGCTTATTGCTGACTTCATAGTCTTACAATTTAAAATCAGTGAAACCAGAATCTCAGATGGTGAGCTGGGGAAAATGGCTTATTTTCTGTGCTTCTAAAGGACACAATATGAATACCTTGTTTTAAGACTCTGGAAAGGAATAATCAGGTTATCTGTTAATTAGTTAGTTCAAGGTTGAGTACATTTTAAGTATGAAAAAAAATGTTAGGTGGTGGAAGAGCAATGAAGTGGGCAGGCTAAGGACATTGTCCTCTCTAGATAACCAGTATGCTTTCTTTAAAACGCTGTTCACCTAAGCACATCAGCCAAGTGGCCTGCTTCCTGTATTCAAAGGACATCCCACTCTTTGCCTCATTGGATAATGTTGCCCTTTTTGTCTCTCTGCCACTAAACAGTGTGTCCTCTTCAGGATTAATGAAGTGGAGCCAGTTGTCCTGAGGTGCTTCTGAGTTTACTCCAACTCATGGGAACCTCAGAAAGAACATACTGACACCTTGCTCAATTCCATGTCACCATTCACTATCTCTGCTGTGCTCAAGTCCACTGTTGTCGTCTCTGTGTCAACATACCTTTTTGAAGGTCTTCCTCTTGATTGCTAGCCCTCTAGTTTTCCAAGCAAGATATACTTTTCTAAAGACCAGCATCTCCTGAAAACACGCCCAAAATATGTGAGACCATTTTCATCATCCTTGCTTCCAAGAAGCATCCTGATAGCACTTCCTCCAAGACTTATTTACTTCTGAAGTCCCCAGTATGGTCAATACTCTTGGCCAACACCACACACTACAGTTCAAAGTCATTCTTCTTCAGCTTTCTTTACTCATTGTTCAACTTTTACATATACACAGAGCAATGGAAAATACTAGGGTCTAGGTCAGGCACACATCACTCTATAACTTCAATATTCTTTAGCACTTTAAAAAGGTCCTTTAGATTTTCCCAAAGCAACATAGCTTTGTGTTTCTTGAATTTTCATGAGTCAGAATAGCTGATTTTGGAACCCAAAATAGGAACCAAAGTTAAAAAAAAATGTTGATAGCTTTAATCTTCTCTTTGTTTATCATAATATTGTCTAATATTCTAGCTGGACAGCTTTTTCTTTTCTTGACATTTAATCCGCATTAAAGGCTATAGTCCATGATCTTCTCCAGCGAAAGTTTCTAGTCCTCTTCACTGTCTGTGATCAAGGTTGTGTAACCTGCATAACACAGGTTGTTGAAGAGTCTGCCTCCAATCATGATATCACATTCTTCTTCATATTTTAGCTTGTGAACTTATTTACTCAGCATACAGAATGAATAGGTAAGGTAAAAAAAGATACAACCCTGATGCACACTTTACCTAATTTTAAAGCATGCAGTATCCCTTTGTCTGTTCTACAGATTTTGTAGGTGTCTAATGAATGAGTACTGAATGTATAAAAGAAAGAATGAGTAAAGCTAATGACTAAACAAATATGTAGACATATAATATACATACACATATATTGTGACTCATATGTATTGCACATCTAATATGTAGTATATATAATATACTGTGTCTCTTAACATCAAGAAAACAAAGGCCTTCACTACAGGACCAACATTCAACATTGTGACAGATGAAAAAAAGAGTCAATGCTGTCAATGATTTCATCTTGCTTGGACCAACCATTAACACACTTGGCACCAGCAGTCAGGAAATTAGGAGACATATTGCACTGGGCAAGTACACTGTCAGGAATCTCCTCAGAAAGCTGAGGAGCAATGATGTAAATCTGAAGACTAGGTACACCTGATTCAGGCCATGATCTTCTCAATCACTTGCTAAGCAATCACTTGCTAAGAAAACTGGACAATGAAGAAGGACGACAGACTAATTGATACTTTTGAGTCATGGTGCTGGAGAATGTTGAAGAGTGAATGAATGAAGAGTGGTGAAGATCCCATGGACAACAATAGATATGCCTTGGAAAAAGTGTAGCCAGAGCGCTCCTTGGAACCAAAGATAGCGAAGCTTCATATTTCACACTTTGGACACAATGCTACGTAAGTCTATTCCTTGGACAGGGACATCATATTTGGAAAGATGTAAGGTCAGTGAAGGAGAAGAAGAGTCCCAACAGGATGGACTGGCATGGTGACTTCGGCAGTGGTTTTAGTGTGTCAGAGATGGTAAGGATGGCACAGGATAGGGCAGGGTTCAGGCTGACCATTTATAGGGTCTCTATGAGTCCCACTCGATGGTACTCAATAACAATAACACATATACACATATAAATATATTGTGCTTGTGTAGCTTGTGTATGTGTGTAGTGTTTCACTCTTGAAAGGGAAGATGTAGTTATTTGGTTTTTATAACAATATATAGCAGAATATATGCCTGGAAAAAATTTCCCCGATACAGAAAAAAATCAACATGCATTGAAATTATTTTTCTCTTTTTAGTATGAATTTTTCAAATATCTAAAAAATCGAATTACTCATCAACTTACTATGTTTTTGTAAGTGCTATCAAATCAGAACTGACTCATAGCTGACCCTCCAATAGATTTTCAGAGGCATTATAATAATACTGGAGGAGACTGCCCACATTTCTCCCAAGGAACATTTGGTAGATTTGAACCTTGTAACTTCATGATGGCTGTTCAGCTTCTTATAAGCTCCCTGACTCATCAATTATCTTGGATAATTTTTAATATGTTGTTTTTGTGGGCCGTCGAGTTGGAACCGACCCAGAGCTGACCCTCCAGCAGGTTTTCAGAGGCAGTAAGTTACATGGTTGGAGACAGCTCTTTCTCTTTAGGATCAGCTTGTCATGTGCCTTTGAGACTGCAGCACAGCTTCTTACCATTAGGTCTCCAGAGCTCCCTAATATTTAATATAAATCCAGTTTGCTTTAATCTGTATATTTTCTTACTAACTGGTCCCTCAATTATTTTCTAGTGCATTCATATATATGATCATTTTACCTGTAACGATTCAGAATAGATATATAAAGTGATCTTAGAGTAGTAAAATAATAAAAATATGATATTTAAAATTATATATATCTCAACAAGCATATGTGCTTACAGATATTGACTTTAAGTGGAAGCTAATAGGGTCCAAAGTTTACATTTGGCTGTAACTTTCAGAATGAGCTCTGGTGGCCTAGTGGTAAGGATTTGTGCTGCAATTCCAAAGGCATACAGTTTAAATCCACCAGCTGTGCTATTGGAGAAAGATAGGCAATCTCTTCCCATGCAATTATATTGCCCATGAAAACCTGCTGGAGGGTCAGCTATGGGTGAATTCCAACTTGATGGTACACAACAACAACCACAGTTTTTGGGTAAATCTTCCCATTTCTGATGTAAAGTGCCTAGGTTTCAATTGACGTGGGAAAGCTATGAAAAGGATAGAAAGGTGGGGGCAGGGGACAGTGGGGGTATGGTCAGGTACACCAATGCATTAAGCTTGATGCCCCTGGACTATGTAATAGAAAGAAAAACTTGCTTAAAGAAAGGAAAAAGTAAAGGTGCATGCCTGTCTTGGCCTTGAATCCAGAAGGGAAACTGCAAAAGAGGTCATCCAGAAATTTCTTCACAAACACTTGTATTGAAACATGTACAGATATGGAATTTTTTATTATTTGAAAGAAGAAAATCTAAGATAAAAAATAGCTTATAAATATTCTTGATTGTTTTAGGAAAAAGAATATTGAAAGCTTCTCAGGAAAAGATACTGTTCTAAGAAATGAAAATATAATTGTGGAGGGGAGGATTATTTCCCCCTCATTTAACATAAGGTTCTAGTGGAGAGAGTAAGAGAAATAAAAATAAACAAGCTAAATATGCAGTGTTTCACACAGTGATGAGGTGTCGTGCAAAAACAAAGCAGGAGAGTGCTGGAGAATATATGTCCATAGTCTGGAAGATATCATGGTGTTAAATTTTCAAAAATCCAACTCAAAAGGGATATTTGAACAAGAACATGGAGGGAAGCACTGGTGCATGGAAGTCACATAACACTGTTGTTGTTGTTATGTGCCATCAGGTCACCTGCGACTCATAGCGACCCTATGTACAAGAGCACTAAATGCTGTTCTATCCTGTGCCAAACTAGCCATCCCAAAAGCACTTATTCCCACTGCTCCAGTCACAGAATCGATCCATCTCATTGAAGGTCTTCCTCTCTTTCACCGCCCCTCCACTCTGCCAAACATAATGTCCCTCTCCAAAGGACAAGTCCCTCCTTGCAACATGCCCAAAGTATGTCAGACGAAGTTTCAGAATCCTCGACTCCAAGGAGCAATCTGGCTTCACCTTCTCCAGGCCAAACCTGTTTGTTCTCCTAGCAATCTATGGTATATTCAACACTCTTCTCCAGCACTACAGCTTAAAGGCATCAATTTTTTTTCTGTCAACCCTATTCACTGTCCAACTCTCTGATGCATAGCGTTTAATTGCAAAGACTTTAGCCCTTAGTCTTAGGCGCACCTTAGTTTCCAGCCTGATGTAGTTGCTCTTCAGTACTCTTGAGAGGTCCCTCACAGCCGACTTTCCCAATGCAATTCGTCTCTTGATTTCCTGGCTGCTGTTACCAAGAGTGTTGATTGTGGAGTCAAGCAAACTAAAACTATTAACTATCTCACTCTCTTCACCACCCATACTAATGCTTCCAAGTGGTCCAGTGGTGAGAATCTTTGTTTTCTTGATGTTAAGCTTCAGTCCATATAGGAGGCTGCAGTCCTTGATCTTCGGCAGCAAGTGCTTCAGGTCCTTCTCAGTTTCAGCAAGCAAGGTTGTATTGTCTGAATAACGCAGGCTGTTGATGACTATTTCACCAATCCTGATGTCACATTCCTCTTCGTACAGCCCAGCGTCTCGGATGATTTGTTCTACATACAGATTGAAAAGGTATGGAGACAGAATACATCCCTGACAGAACCCTTCTTGATTTTGAACCATGTAGTGTCTCCTTGCTCTGTTCTGAGGACTACCTCTTGGTCCAAGTATAGGTTTCACATAAGCATGATCAAGTGTTCTGGGATTGCCACTCTTCTCAGAGTCAGCCACAGCTTGTTGTGATCCACACAGTCAAAAGCTTTTGCATAGTCAATGAAGCACAGATAGACATTCTTCAGGTATTCTTTGCTTTCTGCCAAGATCCATCTAACGTTAGCTATAATATCCTTATTACCACGACCTCTTCTAAATCCAGCCTGTACATTTGTCAGTTCTCTGTTGATATATTGTTCCAAACATTTTTGGATAATTTTCAAAAGAATCTTGCTTGCATGTGATATTGATGATATTATTCGATAATTTATGCACTCTGTTGGGTCCTCTGTTTTGGAATGGGAACAAATACCGATCTTTTCCAGTCAGTGGGCCAGCTGGTTGTTCTCCAGATTTCTTGGCACAACTTAGTGAGCACATCCAGGGCAGTGTCTGTCTGTTGAGATATGTCAATGGGTTTGCCGTCAACTCCTGGAGCCTTGTTTTTTGCCAATTCCTTTAGAGCAATTTGAACTTCCTCCTTCACATAACACTGAGAGGAAATAATCTGGAGATAATAGTGTGTGAAAAGTCTAAGTCATGATCCAAAACAGCAAAGGGGATAAGAGTGCCTAGGTCAGTGGAGGTGACAGTGGTTGGATTGGGAAGGGATGGAGGTCAGTTTTCCCAGAAAAGATTCTTACTTCTCAGCACATACGAAAACAAATTACTAACGACTCATACATGAAAGTTTTTGGAGAGAATGTAGGATAATAACTGAATGTATTTTTAAGAGAGGCAAAACTAAAACCCAAGAATGAAAACAAACAAAAGCCCTGATAAACTATATTAAAATTAAGTAATTCTGCCAATGTTGAGATAAGTTTCACCCTGAATGATACTTACTGACATGACAGCATATGTAATAAAAATTTATTTAATATCCAGACTATTGTCACACAGTTGGAGAAATGGTGATCTGGAAGTGTCACTGAGAGACAGAAAAAGGTTTAGAACCTAAGCAGTTTGGAAGTAGGATCTCTTCATTACTGCCCAGCTTTTTGGCATATAGCCAAAAACTACCTCTTTTAAAAAATTACCTATTTCCATCTGATCTTTGAATGTTTGCAATTCACTTGAATGAAAGTAGTTTGCAAACTAATAACACAATGTGTTCTGGAGTGTTAAGGGGCTCTGGTTGCTTAGTGCTGAAGGAGTTGCACTCAAAGGTCGTGTCTCTGGCAGTTTAAATTCAGCAGCAGCTCCATGGGAGAAAGATGAGCATTCTCTGTAATTTACACCCTCTGAAAAACCACTGGAGTCAGCTACGAGTCAGTTTCAATTTGAAGGTACTGTGTTTTTCAGTTAAAGTGTATAGGGAAGTTCTAGGGAACTTGTGAAGTGAAAACTCACAGCCAAAATGCCTAAAATCCTGGCTCGTAGAGGAAATCAATTGAGTAAAAGAGTCAAGGAATATTTATTTCCATTCCCCAAAACAGTGATCTAACAGAATGTGGAAATTATCAAATAATATCACATGCCAGCAATAGCTTCCTGAAGATTATACAAAACCTACTAGAACAAAGGAATGCCAGAAATAAAAGCTGGTTTTAGAGGTCATAACACTAGGGATCTACATAACAGATAACTAGGGAGGTTGAAGTTTATGAAGAAAAATGTGTCATCTAGATTGGAGGAAGACTCACCAACAGCCTGTGTTATACAGATGACACAAGCTTGCTCACCAAAACTGAAAAGGACTTGAATGACTTGTAAGTTCTGTAAGTCCTGGTGAAGGACTGCAGTCTTCAATATGGATTGCATCTCAGTATCAAGAAAACAAACCAATGTATTCAAATTTTGTAAATAAATTAGTAGAAAATGAAAAAAAAATCAAAACAACAAATCAAACCAACAACAAAGTTTCTCACCATCAGAACAATCACAGTATCATGACAGATGGAAAAATGATTGAGGCTGTTAACAATTTCACCTTGCTCAGATACACAGTCAAAACTCTTGGCACCAGCAGTTAGGAAACCAAAAGAACTGCACTGGGAAAATCAGCTGTCAGGGACCTCTCCAGAGAGCTAAAGAACAATATTGGCAGTCTAGAGACTAAAGTTTACCTGATCCAAGCCATGGTCTTCTTAATTACTTACTATGTATCTAAAAGCTGGCAGTGAATGAGGATGACAGAAGAATCAACGTCTTTGAGCTGTGGTGCTGGAGAAGGGAATTGAACACACCATGGCCTACCAAGAGAACAAGTAAGTTTCTCCTGGAGAAGGGAAAATCAGGTTGCTCCTTGGAGGCAAGAATTTTGAAGTTCTATCTTACATACTTTGCCAGGAAGGACCAATCCTTGGAGAAGGATGCCATGTTGGGGAGGCTGGAGAGTCAACTTAGGAGAGGATGACCCTGGATGAGATGGGTTGACAGTGACTGTGGCAATGGAAATAGGTGTGTCAGAGATGGTGAGGTTGGCTCAGGGTAGGGGAAGATTTAGAGCCACTGTTCATCGAGTCACTATGGACTGTCATCAACTCTGAAACCGCAAGAGTTCTACATAAAGGGGTGTGTGTGTGTGTGTGTGTGTGTGTGTGTGTGTAGCAGCAAGGTGACGAGTATGTTGTTGCTGTTGTTATGTGTCGTCGAGTCGTTTGCGACTCATAGCGACCCTACGCACAACAGCCCTAAACCCCGCTCTATCCTGTGCCAATCACATTGCCTCTGACACACCCATCCCGATTACCCCAGTCACTGAATCAATCCACCTCATAGAGGGTCTTCCCCTCCTGCGCGGTCCCTCTACCCTACCAAGCATGATGTCCCTCTCCAAGGACCTGTCTCTCCTTACAACATGTCCAAAGTATGTCAGATGAAGCCCCAGAATCCTTGCCTCCAAGGAGTAGCCTGGTTCAACCCTCTCTAGGATAAATCTGTTTTCTTGGTAGTCCATGGGACATTCAATACTCTTCTCCAGCACCACAGCTCAAAGGCATCAATTCTTCTTCTATCCTCCCTAGTCATTGTCCAACTCTCTGATGCATAACAAGTGATTAAAGTTGAAATTACACCCCCAAAATGTAGAACCTTGTCCAAATGCCTCAGCAAACACACATATCTTAATAATCTAGCTCCTACATATCTTTCCTGGCAGTCTTCTATATGGATTATGTCATGAGCTGTCTATACAGATTTCATTTTCATGTTAACTGCCATCACTGAACCTCTGCACACACATACTTTCTGCTCCCCATGAAATTCTTCCACTCTTACTTTGCCTGGAAACTCTTGGTCTACCCGCTCTCATTCCCCCCTTTCATGGCATGTTTTTAGCAAAGGCTATGAATTGGAAGCAGGAGTGGCATCCACTTTCTAAACAACTTGCCTCCAGAAATTATGAACTTTGATCACTGTTGATAGCTGTAGAGAGGCTTTAGGTCTTTTGTTCATAGGATCGCTATGAGTTGTGCTCGATTCGAATGCAATCAACAACATGCCTTGGAGAAGAAATTCATGTTTGGAAAGGTAGAGGGGTCAGTAAAGGAAGGGAAGACCCTCAACAAAACGGATTAACATAGAGAATCCAACAATGGGCTCATGTGTGTCAGAGACATCGAGGATGGCAGAGGACAGGACGGAGTTCAGATCCATGTTTAAGTAGTGAACAGAAAATTGTGTCTTATCTACTTGTGACATTGATAAGTACCGGGGTGGGATACCACATGTACAGGCAAGAAATAAATGAAGGAAAGGGGAGATTTTAAAACAAAGAAGTTAGAGAAAGACATTTTGAGGGGAAGATGCTTTAAGTGAAAATGTGAAAACAAAGAACTGGCAAAGCACACTTGAGACAAGGACTATTGTTTTTGTATATGTTAGGGTCAGATCCGACCGACAATTGACCCTCCAGCGGGTTTTCAGAGGCTGTTAATTGCACAGGAGGAGAGTGCCCATCCTTCTCCTGTGGAGCTGCTGATGGCTTTCAATCAAGTGCCTGCGGGATTGCAGCGCAGCTTCTTGCCCCTAGGCCACCAGAGCTCCATTGAAAGGACTAGAAGAATGTAACTGAGGAAGAGTCAAGTTTAAAAGACTGAACAAGCATGAAGATGAAGGAGAGTAGAGTAGCCACAGTGAAGTGATTCTCTAAATGCCATATATATCGCACACATGATATACACACATTTACTAACTTCCATTATTGTCCTTCAATAATTAAAAAAAAAAATCAAAACACCAAATTCTAGATCTCACTGCTGTCCAGTCAGCATCAATTCACATCTGATCTCCACTGTGTTTCTGTGACTGTCAATTGCAAAGGAGGAGAGGAAGAGTTTTTCTATTACGTAGTCCCTTGGGGATTAAAACCTCCAAAGAGGTGTGGCTTTAGCAGTGAAATGCCCTGTAGACCAGAGCTTGCCTTTCAAAAGGAGAGTCTACAAATATGCTACTGTTGTTCAGTGTGACAGTCAACAGGGACTCCTAGTAAGCCTGTGAACACAGACCGGAGCCTTACCTTGTCTTGCACCATCCTCATGACTTCTGTCATGCTAAGTCCACCCTGTGCCAGTCAAAGCCCTCTACAAATCTCTCTAAAAATACTGAGCTCATCATATACACACATATTTGTAAGTGTGTGTCTTTTCCTTCTAAAATGTGTCATTTTTTAACCTGGTTTGAAGGTTTACAAACCATACTGATTTTTCATACATTCATAGGCCTTGTTTTATAACATTGACTTTTGGTAAGTAATATGATTCAATTATTACAATGTTTAATAAACCTCTTATTGTGTGCTGTCTTTCCATTCACCCAGCTGGTGCTACTTGGTGGTGGTGAACACCAAACTTAAATATTTATTAATCTGAAGCACTAATGTAACAATATTTTCATACAACTTAACTATTAATTTTTACTATCTTCTTTGTCCTTTTCCAGTCTTACTAAACTTCTAAGAGTCTTCTTATCCATGTGTAAACTTTTATTTAGAATTCTATACCAGTAGTTCTTTTATAACCATTTCTGTTCTCTTGTGATTGCTGTAACTTAGTATAATTTGCTATACATTTGTCCATATTGTGCTATGTTTCACTGAATGTTGATAATTTTTTAGTAATGGATAATATTCCATTGTGTGAATGCACCAGAGTTTCCTCAGTCAGTAATTCAGGGTTGTTTACAACTCTTTGTTATTGTAAATAATGCTGAATATGTTAGTGTATCATATGTTTTTTTACCTTTGGGATATATATACATACCTATAAGTGGGACTGCTGAATGAAATGGTATTTCCTTTACCAATCATCTAAAGACATGTTAAACTGCTTTCCATAGTTGTTGTACCAATTTAAATCCCAATCAGAAAAGTATGAGAGTTCCAGATATCACCACCCGCTTACCAGCATGTGTTATTTGCTGTTTTGTTGAAAATTGCTATTTTTGCTGCAGTCAGATGCTTGTTTGTTTGTTTGTTTGTTTGTTTGTTTTGCTTAACCTCCTTCTAATGGTTGACTTGCAAACATGCAATCAAGATGCATTAATAATTATTGATGATTTGAATACACATGTTTGAAACTATAAGGAATAAATGGTAGTCGGAAAGTATCGTCTTGGTGACAGAAATGAGACTAGAGATTGAATTACTGTATTTTGTACATTAAATGAATTATTATTTGCAAATAGCTTTTTTGCCTTTACCTTTTGGAACTCGTCTGATGAACGGAACAAGAATGAGACTGACTACTTCTGTGGAAAAACCATTGGAGAAGCTTAATCTCAACAGTCAAATCCAGGCCAGGAGCTAACTGAGGAACAAACCACTAGTTGCTCATGTGTAATTTCAAGTTGAAGGTGGAGAAAATGAAAATGAATCCACAAGTAAAAAAATATGACTTTGAGTCCATTTCACTATAGGTGGTTTTTTTAAAAAACAATCAAACAAAAAACCTCTCCAGATGGGTTTAAGGCATTGAACACTAGTGACTGAAGACCAATTGAGTTATGAGATGACATCAAAGGTATTATCCATAAAGAGAGCATAAATTCATGACAAAATAAAACCCCAAAACAAAACAAACAGAAAAAAAGACCAAAATGGATGTCAGAAGACTCTGAAAATTACACCAGAGTATTAAGAAGTCAAAACAAAGGAATGAGACACCGAAGTAATAGAGTTGATTAGAAGATTTCAAAATAGAGCTAATTAGCTCAAGAAAACAAAGGAAAGCATTATAACAGTATATGCAAAGAGTTGGAACTGGAGACTAAAAAGAAGGGAGGACAGGAAGCGGCACTGGGCAAGGTCACCTCGGATAACAGCAAAGAGGCGTCTTTCAGGTAAAACCCAGCAAAACCCGGCCAGAGACTTGTGACTCATAGCGACCCTGTGTACAACAGCCCTAAATCCTGCTCTATCCTGTACCAACCTTATTGTCTCTGACAAACTTACCCCCATTACCCTAGTGAGTGAATTAATCCATCTCATTGAGGATCTTCCTCTCCTGCGCTGTCCCTCCATCCTCCCAAGCACGTTGTCCTTCTCCAAGTATGTCAGACGATGCTTCAGAATCCTTGCCTCCAAGGAGAAGTCTGGCTTCACCCTCTCCAGGACAAACATGTTTGTTCTAGCAGTCTATGGTATATTTAACAGTCTTCTCCAGCACCACAGTTCAAAGGCATTGATTCTCTTTCTATCATCCCTAGTCACTGTCCAACTCTCCAATGCATAGCACACAATTGCAAAGACTACGGCCTGGATCAGGCACATCTTAATCTCCAGCCTGACGTCGTTGTTTTTCAGTACTCTGGAGAGGTCCCTGACATCTGACTTTCTCAATGCAATTCATCTCTTGATTTCCTGGCTGCTGGTACCAAGAGTGTTAATTGTGGAGCCAAGTAAACTAAAGCTGTTAATAATCTCTGCAGCAGTGGGCTTAAGTGTGATAGAAATGATGAGGAATGACACAGGGTGGGATAGGCCCCTAACAAGAACAAAACAGTAATTTATGAGGGAGCTCTGTCGATGCTATCAGCAGGGTTTTGCTTTGCCAGACTAAAGGTGGTGCCTTTCTGTCAGTTTAAATCTATCGGCAGCTCTGCGGGAGAAAGATAGGCAAACTCCTACTTTTTGAGTATTAACCTTGAACATCTACTAGAAAGCCAGCTATGAATGGGTTCAGACTCAACAGCACTGTTCAACTGAAATGAAATATAACCAATAACAATGCAACTGAATTTGTAGTCATTCAGCCAAGGGAAAGGGTACCATTGGTTTAACTTAGAAATAAACATAGAAATAAACATATTCCCAATAGAAAATGTTACACTTTCATACAGTATACATCTTAAATTAATACCCCTGCTGTCTCAAAATGATGTTACACATATTTTAGATATTAGAGAAAACAACACTTAACTGGGAAAGATCTCAAATGGCAAATAATTTCTCATTCCTAGCATACTAATATTTTTCCACAGTTATGTAATATTTTATGGGAGCAAGAAGTCACGCCTCTAGCTAGGAATTGGATCCATTTTTTCAGTCAGGACATATTCTCAGATATGCTCATATGTCCTACAACCTTTAACCTCATGGTTTTTGGCCAGTGTTGCACTGCTTTTTGAGTCCTTCCAATTAAGACATCACCAACCAGTCCTCCAGTAAGCCTGGGAGAAGGCCCTCCATTCTTACTTCAAGGGGCTGCATGCAGTTCCAGTTCAGTTAATTCTTACGTGTAAATGGCTGCTTTTCGATACAGAGATTTCTGGGGTAGCAGGTATCATTTATTTTAGTGAATTCTCATTCAATTTTTTTCTGGCAACAGGTGCTTCAAGGTTTCTATTCAATTTCCCTGTTCTACAACACTTCAGCCTGTCTCAATTTAACTAGAAAAATCAATGGTAATGGCCTTTACAATTGTTTGCTATACATTTGAAAGTTGGGCAATGACTAAGGATGACAGAAGAAGAATTGATGCTTTTGTGTTGTTGTGCTGGAGAAGAGTACTGAATATCTCATGAACTGTCAAAACAGCAAACAAGTCTATCTTGGAGGAAGGTGCTTGTTGGAGACAAGGATGGTGAAGCTGTCTCACATACATTGGGATAGAGTGCGGAAGGGCTGGTCCTTGGAGAAGGTCATCATGCTTGGAATGGTGAAGGGTCAGAGAGAGAGGAAGACCTTTGACAAGATGGATTAACAGAGTCATTATGATGATGGGCTCAGGTGTGTCAGAGATGGTGAGTATGACAGCATAGAGCAATGTTCAGATCTGCTTTTATGGGGTTGCTATGAGGAACTCGTCAAAAGAATCAGAAAGTAGTACATTCTGAATCAGAACTTGAGGTTCCTTCTCATTTGTTTTCCTTTTTACACCCAATCTCTGCCCTGCATGAGCACTACTTCTTCCTAAATTAACTGTACATTCTTATGTGGCAAAAAAAAGGTTTCCCTACTGTATTTTCTTGTTGTGATTCGAACACTGTGCCTTCAGAAAGTCAGCATAGCTTCTTACCACTCCTTAAAGAATACTCTATTTTAATAAAAATGATCTCACTTTAAAATACAAATTCCCAGTGACTACTTTCACAAGACAGATGATGTCCTTCTGGATAATTTTCCACATTTTAGTTGGTGGTGCTTGTAGATCCATAATAGCCCTGACCAGAAATCTCTCCAAAGAGTAACTTCTAAATACCATCATCTGCATTAAAATGATACTTACCATCTTGGCTTGTGTTTTTTGTTGTGGGGTGGATGTTGGGGGGGGGTTGCATTTTTTCCTCTATTTTACCTTAATTTTTGAACAATCAAAGATTTACTCATCACAAATAACTTTTATTCAAAAAACCCAAAAACCCCCACTAAGGGTGACTCTATATATGGACCTCACTTCATGGACTACAATTGAATCAGATTTATTACATTTGTGGAGAACAGTTACCTGGCAAACTGATGAGAAGAGATAAATATTTATTTCCTTTTCCAAAAAAGTGATCCAAAGTGATCCAACAGAATGTGTAAATTATCAAACAGTATTATTAATATCAGATGCAAGCAAAATCTTGCTGAAGGTTATTTAAAAATAACTAAAACAGTACATTGTACATGTACATACCATGGTCAGGCCATGGTCTTCGCAATCACCTGTTATGCATCAGAGAGTTGGACAATGGCCAAGGAGGATAGAAGGAGAATTGATGCCTTTGAGCTGTGGTGCTGGAGAAGAGTATTGAGAATACCATGGACTGCTAGGAAAACAAACAGATTTGTCCTGGAAAGGGTTAAACCGGGTGGCTCCTTGGAAGCAAGGATTCTGAGGCTCCATCTAACATACTTTGGACATGTTGTGAGGAGAGACAGGTCCTTGGAGAAGGACATCATGCTTGGGAGGGTGGAGGGACAGCGCAGGAGAGGAAGGCCCTCTATGAGGTGGATTGATTCAGTGACTGGGATAATTGGGATGGGAGTGTCGGAGACAGTGCGATTGGCACAGGACAGAGTGGAGTTTAGGGCTGTTGTACATAGAGTCGCTATGAGTCTCAGGCGACTCGACGGCACATAACAACAACAAAACAGTACATCGTCAGAGAACTGCCAGAAACACAAGCTGTACCTTATTTTTGGAACACTGTCATTAAAATTTCAATTGATCATTCACAAACATCTTGTTTTATAATATTAGCTGCAATTTATTAGTATAATTAATTAATTGTTATATATAATCAAGCCTTTATTGTATAACTAAGAAAAGAGTACAGTTGTTAACAATTTTATTTTACTTGTATCCACAATCACTGTTTGTCAGGAGTTCAGCAGACGTATTTCATTGGGCAAGCCCACTTTTTGGAATACTGAAAGGCAATGATGTTAGTTTGAAGATTAAACTGTGTTTTATCTAGGCCATGGTCTTTTCAAACACTTGTTATGAATATGAGAGCTGGACAATGAATAAGGATGACAGAAGAAACTGTTGCTTTTGAGGTATAGTTTGGAGAAGAGTACTTACTATCCCATGGACTGCCAAAAGAACAAAGGAAACTCTCTTGGAGACCATGAAACTAGAGCTCTTGTAGGGTAGGGATGACAAATCTTTGTCTCAGAACTTGGGCATGCTGCAAGAAGAGGCTACTCCTTGGAGAGGGACATCATGATTGGAAAGCTGGTATATCAAAGGATAGAAGCCCCCATGATAGGGATTGACACAGTGACTGCATTGGGCTCTAATTTGTCAGAGTTAAAGAGGATGACACAGGATAGGACAGGGTAAGATCTGCTGTTCACAGCGTCGTTATGAGATGCACTCAACTCGAGGGCACCTAACAACAATAACAAGTCCCAGCTACATTATTTCTGCTCTGTTGTTTGTGAATTTTCAGTTCTTTTTAATAATCTATTTATGCCATAGATTAGCGTTCTTACATTTGCCCCGATTTTTTCCATTTATGATCATTATAATTTTAGGCTTTGCATCTTGAACCATTTGGAGTTTTTGTATATGGTATGAAATAAGGAAGCTCTGGAGACCTAGTAGGTAAGGAGTTGTACTGCCCATCTCAAAATGAGGCAGTTCTAATTCATTAACTGCTCCCTGCAACAGCAATGGAGCACCTACTCTCATGTAATTTACAGCCTCTGAAAACCCACTGGTGGGCCAGTGGGTCAATGAGTTGGCTCCTACTCTTCTGCAATGAGTTTAGGTGAGTGAGGCATAGATCTTATTAAATTTTTGTACAAATAGATATTAAATTCTTTGGATATTTATTTTTGGATATTTTCTTTTTTGTCAATAAAACCATATCATTCAATAGATAGATATTCTACCTGAGCCATTTATATATTACAACTTAATTTTGAATGAACTCCAAGATTGGTAGACCTTTTATTATTGATTTTTAAAATGTGTTGAATTCCATAAACCTAAATGTTACCTGGTTGTGCCATAGGAGAAAAATAGGCAATCTTGTCTCTTTAAGAATTGCAGCCGGGGAACTTGGAGAGTAATTAGGAGTAGCAGTCAAACTGATGGCAGTGGGTTTGGTTTTGGTTTTAAACGATAACTAATCCAGTTCACTTTCGTTCTGATGTTAATAACCTTCTGATGTGTCACTAGAGCTCTGTGGTGGAGAATATAGCACGGTGTTGACCAACGGCCCAAAGGCAGCTTCTCTATCAGTCTGAAGCCACCAGCTCCCAGAAGAAAGACTGCAGTCTCCACCCATCAAGACATACAGCCTCAGAAACCCTCTGAGCGGTCCCTAGGAGCTGGAACTGAATCACTGACAGTGTGTTTTAATTGCTACCACACATAAATTAAGGGGACATAGGTGGCCTAGTGATAAGTAATTATGGTGCAACTTGAAGGCATGCAGCTGGAATGGGCCAGCTGCTCCTCATCCACGGGAGGATGGGCAATCTCCTCCCTCGTGACTGTCAGCCTCTGAATACCTGCTAAAGCCAGCGATGAGTTGGATCACACAACAACAACAACATACACAGATTAGGGAGCTCTGGTGGCATAGGTCATAGGAAGGTGTATAAGGAGGTTCATAGTTCATTTGAGGAGAGAAAGACCCTCAAGGCCAAACTTTGCTGGAGGTTTGAATCAATCAGTGGCCCCTCACGAGAAAGATAGTCGATCACCTCTGGAGCAATTTATAGACTCAGAAATCCAAAGATGGGTCAGCTGGGGGCAGATTCCTACACAATGGCAATAAAAGATGGATAAAATGCGTAAATTATTTGGTGTTCTTATAAAGTCAGAGTTTCAAATTGTCATATTAAAATTTGTTATAGTAACACAAATTAAATATTTTTATAACTACCATTATAGCACCTAATACAGTGAGTAAAAAACCTCCAGAATCCAGATTCTTACTTATATCCATATTAAAATGAATAAAAATTCCAAAGCCAAGGAAGTGAAGAGAATTAATTTATTCATTTTAATTGTAGATTATTTAATAAACTTAAGTAACACCAAGAAAACAAACAGATTCATCCTGGAGAGGATTAAACCGGGCTGCTCCTTGGAGGCAAGGATTCTGAGGCTTCATCTGACATATTTTGGACATGTTGTAAGGAGAGACTGATCCTTGGAGAAGGACATCATGCTTGGTAGGGTGGAGGGCAGGCACAGGAGGGGAAGGCCCTCTGGGAGATGGATTGATTCAGTGACTAGGGCAATTGGGATGAGTGTGTCAGAGACAATGAGATTGGCACAGGACAGAGCAGAGTTTAGGGTTGTTGTACATAGGGTCGCAAGCAACTCGACAGCACATAACAACAACAACAACAACACCCTAGCTGACTCAACTAATTTATTCTATTTCTTCATAGAAGTACTTCAAAGTCCAAAATAAATTCCTAATTATAAAATAAATTCCTAATTATAAAAGGTATCTTGATCTCTGTAAAGAAACTAATTTATCTGTGTAGGCAAATAAGGCAGCATGCCCAGAGTTTTAGTAGGCTTGTTCACAGGTCTACAGTAAATGGTTGTGGAGATGGGATGGAGACCGGGGGGAAAGTAGATCAGAGCACATCAGCATTCGGAGAGTGCTTCTTACAACTGCAAATTTTTTATTTTATTCAATAAGAATGTATAGCCATGGAGCTGGATATCTGAATTTTAACAATGCTTCCAGGTGATTCAAATGCAAAACAAAGTTTGAGATCCACAGGTTTTGCACTTCCATTACCTCCAGTATCCTCCCCTCTGATAGGAGGCCCCTAATTAACCCATGCCTATTTAATAATCTCTTAGTCCCAAGGTATAAACTAAACATGAGAGTAAATAGGATTGAAGTGGAAAGCTGGAAGAAATCTGAAAATTGAATCTTTTCTCCTCAAGGTCCCTTGGCTCCCAGACTGTGAAAAGAATTACTTAGGCTTGAAAAGTTGGAGGCAAAAAGAGACCACAGAGGCTTAAAAGTATTTTCATTACAGTGGCAACTATTTTAAATACCTAATTGAATGTCTGGAAATTGCAACAAAAGTTGTTTGACGTGGAATTCTTTTACATACTCTATGATTCCTCTACTCTAAACCAAAGCCAAAGAACAGACATTCAGGCAGAAGATGATAGAGATAGAGATAGAGATAGAGAGAGAGAGAGAGAGACAGAGATAGATACTACTTACGTATATTATATATATACTAATTATGTATATTAATATACTAATAATGTATATAATTTATACTCCTTATGTATATCATATATACTACTTATGTATATTATATATATATACTACTTATACTTATTATATGTATATTATATATACTACTTATGTATATTATATATACGACTTATGTTTATATATACTACTTATGTATATTATAAATATACTAGCTATTTGTATTATACACACACTATATATATTATATATACTACTTATGTATATTATATATATATATATACACACTACTTATGTATATTATATATAATATGTATATTATATGTATATGCACTACTTATGTATATAAGTGACCTTATGTAGAAGGCCATGTCTTATACATTTATAAGAGACCTTGTTTGGCATATTTTTGTCATGTTATTAGGAGAGGACAGTCATTGGAAAAGGGTATCACACTTGGAACATTAAAACGGTAGCGAAGGAAAGACTCTTAATTAGACAAACTGAAAAGTAATTGAAGCAACAGGGTTAAGCACAGCAGAAATTGTGAGGATGGCACATGACTGGGCAAGGGCTATATTCTGTTGTTCAGATATAGATAGGGGCACTATGAATTGGGATATTGTTCTGTAGTTTTCACACTCAGTTGGGTCACCCTTCTTTGGGATGGGAACAAATATTGTCTTCTGCCAGTCAGTTGGCCAAGTGGTTGTTCTCCAGATTTCTTGGCACAACTTGGTGAGCACATCCACGGCAGCATCTGTTAGCTGAAATATGTCAATTGGTATACCATCTATTCTGGGGGCCTTATTTTTTGCTATTTCCTTCAAAGCAGCTTGAACTTCTGCCTTC
>NW_006399893.1:2326538-2331711 GCF_000299155.1 Elephantulus edwardii | reverse complement strand
GAACGCAAAAGTTGGGAACAGGGAAGAAGAATTAGTAGTTGGAAAACATGGACTTGGTGACAGAAATGAAGCTGGAGATAGAATGATTGAATTTTTCACAATGACTTATTCATTGCAAATACTTTTTTTAAGAGACATAAACGTAGATTATACACATGGATTTCACCTGACTCAGTGATAAATAACAAAATATTTACTAGTGGACTCATGAGTGACACACATGCTTTGTGCTCCATTAGTGACCTAAAGGTTGACAGCTCAAATCCTCAGAGAAACAAACACAGCAGAAGAATTGCTTGGAAATCTGCTTCCATAAAGATTTCAGTCAATGAGACCCATTGAACAGTTCTAGGTTTTAACACATGGACTTGCCATAAGTCAGAATCCCCAGGGAACCAATGAGATAATTAGGGTATTTTTTGTTTGTTTGTTCCTATATTTATCCATAATATAAGCAAAGAATTTATGATCCTAGATACTAATGAAGGTATTTGAGATTTGGCTTTTTAAGTACATGGGAGCCCCAAAGAGAATTTTGTTGAATCACAGTTGAATGGGTGTTCAAACAGCCACAGCAGGGCTGCCAGAAGACAAGTACTTAAGCAACATATGCCAGTGAAGTTATGACATATAATAACTGAATATATTTTCCCTTCCAAGTTAGGATGCTTCTGAAATTGGAGGTTTCATTTACAGATTTTACAAAATTTTTTTTTTTAGATTTTACAAATCTTGTTGCCCACTGACAGCATGATATGAAAATGGAAAAGGATAGAACTCACATCTCTAATCTCATTATTATTATTATTATTATTATTATCATGGTCAAATAATTAGATGGTCAGGAAGAGCACAGCATCTGCCTACCTGGCTGGCACGCCCTTGGGCAGGGAGTCCACTCGCTGAATGCCGTTACAACACAGTTCTTTTTGCATGGGAGGAGGCATGGGCGAACTGTCTCTGGCCTCGTGGACTCTGGACACCTATTAATCCAAGAGAATGTATCAGTGCCTTCAGGAGAGAGTAAATCCTGTAACACAGAACCATGTAATCTTAGAACAAAAAACACTGAAACTTTCTTGTTCGCTGTATAAATGAAGACCTAAATAGGAGATGTCACATGCTCAAGGGCACAAAGCCAGAGGCAGAGCGAGAGGAGTCTTCAGTTCTCTCGACCCAGAGACCAGTATATTATCTATTAGGCCAGAGGTCAATAGACTCTCTCTTTCTCTCTCTCCAACCTCTGAAACTAATGAAAGCTTTGGTTGATGGCAGCAATGAAAAACATTAATTTAATGTTTACAGAGACTTAGGATTTCCATTCATTCATTGTTTCACTTTTCTTCCTGCCCACTCCCTCTCCCCCAATTCACTCTTCTCCCTGAAAAGTAAAATAAAAATTCTTTCATTGTTATGCAATCTCTCCTGCCAAGTCCACTCCACTGTGCAGCCTTCATTCTGGACTCCTGTCATGACAATAATACCTAATCACATATCCCTTTTAAACAGTTCTCTCCCTCATCTGTTTCAATGCAGTATACATCATTCATCCTTTCCTTCTCTGTCTTCCCGCAACCCCAATGTCAGTCCCATTTCACAACAGTGGCACTATGCAATATTTGTCCTTTTGTGACTTAGATATTTCACTTGGCATAATGTCCTTCAGAGTCATCCATTTTGCATAGTATTTCATGAGTTCCTTGTTTTTCAATGCTGCATAGTATTTCATTGTGTGAAAATACCAGTGCTTCTCTATCCATCCATTTATTGATGGCACTGTGGTTGTTTCCAGCTCTTTGCTATTGTGAACAAAGCTGCAATAAACATGTGTGTGCATATATCTGCTTGTGTGGTGGTTATGGTTTCTTTAGGGTAAATTCCCAGTAGTGGAATTGCTGGGTCAAATGGTATTTCTATTTGCAACTTTTTGAGAAAGCACCATACAGCCTTCCATAATGGTTGCACCATTTTACACTCCCACCAACAGTAAACAAGGGTTTCCATTTCTCCACAACCTCGCCAGCATTTATTGTTTGCTGTTCTGTTAAGTTTTGCTATTCTTCTTGGGGTTAGATGATATCTCATAGTTGCTTTTATTTGAATTTCTCTTAGAACTAGGTATTTTGAACATTTCTTCTTGTGCTTTTTTGGTCATCTGAATGTCTTATTTGGTGACGTGTTTGTTCATATCCTGTGCCCATTTTTCAATTGGGTTATTTGCCTTTATCTTATTGTGGTGCTTGAGTATTTTATAAATTCTAGATAAGTCCCGTGTCTGACATGTCATTATGAAATAATTTTTCCCAATCTGTAGCTTCCCTTTTTACCTTGTTGGCGAAGTTTTTGGATGTGCATAACTTTACTTATTTCTATGTCAGCAGCCTGCATTATGCAGATAATATAAGCTTGCTTGCTGAAAGTGAAGATGCTTTCAAACACTTGTTATAGAAAATCAAATACTACACCCTATAGTATGGATTACATCTCAACATGAAGGAAACAAAAATCCACACCACTGGACCATCATAATGGGGGGGGGGGGGCGGAAACTGAAGTTGTTGATTATTTAACTTGTATCCAAAAATAACATCTAAGTATCACAAGAAATCCAAACATGTCTGGCATTGGGATAATCTGCTGTCAAGAAGCTCTTCAAGTGCTAAAGGGCAATGATGTCAGTTTAAAGACAAAGAAGTGCCTAATCTA
Organism: Elephantulus edwardii; assembly: GCF_000299155.1. Lineage (NCBI taxonomy): Eukaryota > Metazoa > Chordata > Mammalia > Macroscelidea > Macroscelididae > Elephantulus > Elephantulus edwardii. Next base: position 2,329,005 of record NW_006399893.1, on the reverse strand, counting down.
TGTATCTGAAAGTTGGTGAATAAGTAAGGAACATTGAGAAAGAATCGAAATCTTTGAATTGAGTATTGCATATTCTATGGGCTGCGAAAAGAGCAAACAAGTTTCTCCTGGAAGGAGTGTAATTAGGGTGCTCCTATAGGCAAGAATGTTGAAATTCATCTCATATATGTTTGAAATGTTGTCAGGAGGGGCTAGTCCTTGAGAAAAAAGGCATTATGCTAGAAAAGTTAGAGGGTTAGAAAAAGAAAGGAAGAACCCCAACAAGAGAGACTGACACAGTGACCATGACATAAGCTTGAGTAAATGAGAGACAGTGAGGCTAGTGCAGGATAGAGAAACTTCAAACTGCTCTTAGGCTCACCATGAGTTGTCATTGACTTTGCGGCACCCAACAACAACATGACTAAGTCAAGCAACCACCTGTGGCCTAGTGGATAGAGACTTATGCTGGTAACACAAAGGCAGGCAGTTCAAGTTCACCTGCTATTCCATGGGCAAGAAAGATAAAACATTCTCCTCCTTTGCCATTTACAGCCAATGAAACCTTCTGGAAGGTCAGCTATAAATCAATTCTGACACCATGTCAATGAATATACATGAATCTCTAAGTCAGTAAGATTTAATTACCTTAAATAAGATTGCTTACTTAGAATTTTTTTTAAACTTAAAGGGCATTAAAGTGATATATAAATACACAAATACAGATATAATTTATTGATATATGGGAAATATTGGGAATATATATATAAAAAAAATCATCAAAGAACATGTAAAACACTACATGACTAGATAGATAGATAGCTATAGAGATAGATAATATATAGATAGATGATAGACAAAGAGGAGAGAGAACATTCTGTGGAATATTATACAAAAACAACTGGAACAGTACATCAACAAGAAATTGCCAGATGTACAGCCTGGTTTAGAAGAGGCTTTTATAGCTAAGAGTATTATAGTTGACGTTAAATGGAGAGAACCAGCAGAATGCCTATCTGTGTTTCATTGACTGTGCAATGGCGTTTGACTGCCTGGGTCACAACACATTGTGGCTGACTCTGAAAAGAATTGGAATCTCAGAACACTTGATTGTGGTTCTGTGAAACCTATACTTGGACCATGAAGCAGTTGTCCGAATAGAGCAAGGAGACACTGCATGGTTTAAATTCGGGAAGAACGTATGCCAGGGATGCATTCTGTCCCCATACCTTTTCAATCTACAGGCAGAACAGATCATCCAGGTGGCTGGGCTATATGAGGAGGAATGTGGCACCAGGATGGGAGAAAGACTCATCACAACCTGTGTTACGCAGATGACACAGCCATGCTTGCTGAAACAGAGGAGGATCTGAAGCTTTTGCTGCAGAAGATCAAGGACTGCAGCCTTCAATATGGACTGAAGCTCAACATCAGGAAGACAAAGATTCTCACCAATGGGCCAATTGACAGCACTATGGTACATGGTGAAGGGACTGAGATTGTTAACAGCTTTAGTTTACTTGGCTCCACAATCACAGCAGCCAAGAAATCAAGAGATGAATTGCATTGGAAAAATTGGCTGTCAGGGACTTCTCCAGAGTATTGAAGAGAAATAAAATCAGTCTGGAGAGTAAGGTGCACTTGATCCAGGCTATAGTCTTCACAATTGCTTGCTATGCGTCAGAAAGCTAGACCCTGACTAGGGATGATAGAAAGAGAATTGATGCCTTTGAGCTGTGGTGCTGGAGAACAGTATTGAATACGCCATGGACTGCCAGGAGAATAAACAGGTTCTTCCTAGAGGAGGTTAAGCCAGACTTCCTTGAAGTCAAGAATTCTGAGGCATTGACTGATATACTTTGGGCATGCTGCAAGGAGGGACCGGTCCTTGGAGAGGGACATCATGCTTGGAACGGTGGATGTGTGGAGAAAGACAGGGAGGCCGCTGATGAGATGGATTGATACAGTGGGTAATGAGGGCAGGTGTTTGAGAGACAGTAAAGTTGGCACAGAATAGAGCAGGTTACATGGCAGTTGTACATAGGGTTACTATGAGTCACAGGTGACTCAAAAGCACATACAATAAAAAACATATATATTTGATAGCAGAATTCTAATTCTACACTATTTAAATAATTGGGAGTTGTCTCTATTAAAATAATTGGCACTTATCTGTATAAAAAATAATATTCTCAAGAGTACAATAAATTGACAGACCAAAAATAACAGATATAATTAATAATAGCAAGATACATATTTCATCATATCATTTTGCTGATAATTTACTTCATATTCTTCTTTGAGAAGAGGTGATATTTAGTCTTGTTGTTGTTGTTGTTGTTATGTGCCATCTAGTCGTTTCCGACTCATAGCGACCCTATGCACAACAGCTCTAAACCCTGCTCTATCCAGCGCCAACTGCACTGCCTCTGACACACCCATCCCGATTACCCCAGTCACCGAATCAATCCATCTCATAGAGGGTCAT
>NW_006399893.1:2303789-2323568 GCF_000299155.1 Elephantulus edwardii | reverse complement strand
TGTGGAAGGAACCGCTGGAGAAGCTCAATATCAGCTGTGAAAACTAGGCCGGGGGCTGATTGTGGAACAGACCACCAATTACTCATATGCAAGTAAACGGTCATTACAAATAAACTAGTAGAAAATTTAAAAAAAATACAGTCAAAAAATGAATTTCTACTGTTAAGTTCTACAGTGGCATGAGTCACAAATGAGTCATCAGAAACTATCAGCCACACCATGGGAGATAGGACACTTCAACAAGCAGAAATTAAAACTGAAAAAAAAATACATATTCACAAAAAATCATCAAGTCATACTAGCGGCATTGAGAGGGAACTCTCATTGCCTAGTGGTAAGAAGCTGTACTGCAATCCCAAAGGCACACAGTTTGAATCCACCAGCTGTTCCTTGGGAGAAGGATGGGTAAATTCCTCCCTTGTGATTAATGGCCTCTGAAAACCCATCAGAGGGGTTAGCTGTGGGTTGGTTTTTCTCGACGGCTAGAACAACAAGAAGAGTGGCATTCATATCAAACAGAATCAATTTTTAAAAGTTGTCTATCACACTGATCAATTCAATATACAAAAGAATAGAAAGGAAACATACGTTTAAAAGATTAATTGTTGTTGCTGAGTGTTATCAACTCAATTATGACTCCCAAGAAGCTTACAGAACAAGGCAGAATTTCCCTCCAGGGTTTCTAAGTCTGTAATCGTTGTGGAAGCAGAGTTATCTTTTCTCCATGGATCAGTTAATGGGTTCAAACCACCAACCCAACATTTAACTACTAAACCACCAAGACTCCTCTTGGAGGATATACTAACACTCAAACTTGGTGCCATAGGGTCAGCTCCAACTGTGGCCATCCCGCATTCTGTGTCTAAATTTGTAAACCACTCATATCATATAAGTTTATATGCTCATGAAAGTCAGCCCCGTTGTTCATAGATTTCATAGTTGTCTTAGAGTTGTTCATAAAGTATTAGTTGACTTGATAGCACAAAACAGATGCTGTCATGAGCAGTTTAAGTATAAGAAAATATTAAATTTTGCTGAAAAACATATGATGTTGTTGTTGTTAAGTACTGTTGAGTCAGAGACGGCTCATAGCCACCCTATGAACGAGAGACCTGTGTATCTTTCGTCCTTTCTCCAGGTTCATAGGGTTTCAAGAGGCAAGCTATTGTGGAAGTGGATGCCACTCCTGCTTCCAAGCTTGTTTTAATCGGGGAGCTCCACCAAACACTGGGGTAACCATTCACGCATTGACACATCAGTGTCACATTGTTCAGCTTCACAGTAACCACAGGTTAGTAAGAGGAGCCGCCATTGAGCCACCAGCCATCATGCCAGTTAGCCAGCGACTTCCAGAGTGGAGGGAGACTCCAGTCTCCAAGCCTTGTAAAAAATTTTAAGCTCTCTCCTGGAGCAGGCTCCACCATTTATTTACCCTTACTCTAGAGAATATAATAAATTAGTTGCGAAACAGAATAAATGAAACAAATTATAAACATATTATATGAGTGGTTTAAGTATAGAAAAATATTATGAGTTTGCTATGATAAGTCTGAATAAGAAAAATGTTAGGAAATGGCTATATGTTAGAAATAAGAATAAGAAATATATTAGAAATTTGCTGTTACATTTTAGAAATAAGAAATATGTTAGGAATTTGCCATGTTATATGTTAGAAAATACGTTAGGAGTATTTGTGAAAAATATACTAAACCGTTTATTAACTGTTAACTCTTAGTGGCTTTAGCGTCCCACTAGCCACAACAGGCCCACTGATAAGGGAATATGACTTGTATAGTGCCCAAGTTCCCAAGGAAACACAACTAGTATAGAACATGATTGGTCAAACCCATGTTGCTTTGAGACTAATGTGATTGGTCATACAACTAATATAGTTGGTAAAACTCAAGTTTAAATATTGTTATGCATAATATTATTGGCTGAATACAATGTAATGCTCATAAAGTGTGAATGGTTTTGGTTGAATATAATGTAATAACCCCCAAAGTACATAAATTCTGGGATCTCAACAATAACTTCCCTTCTGCTGAAGACAATGAGCTGAACACTGAAGACCCAAAGGCTCCTTTCAGAGCCAGACTCCAGCCACAACAGTGACTGTGAACGGCTGAAGTAGCTGAGGACCCCAATAGCACCAATGGCGATGGAAGGCAAAAGAAGGAGATGAGATGGGATCCCAGGGTGAGTGAGTGTTCCCCAATATTAATGAATCAATATGTTGTGATGAATTTATGAATTGCAATGTAGGTAACTGCAATTAACTGTTTAATCCTTACTATGAATTAATGAATCAACATGTTGTGATGAATTTATCAGATACATTTCAATTTATTATTGCTATTAATTAATTAATAAATTGTAATTGGTTTTTGTAATAAGTCTATGAGTAATTAATTAAGGCTCAAGGCTCATGACAGCTGACCCTTGCCCTGTCCTGACCCCATTTCCAGTGTCACTGTGTCAATCCTTCTTGTCAACAGTCTTCCTCTCTTATGCTGACCTTCTACCCTTCTAATCACAATGTCCTTCTCCTAGGCTGGCCACTCCTGACAACATGCCTGACGTATATGAGGTGCACATTCACTATGCTTGCTTCCAAGGACCCTCTTGGTTTTTACTTTTTCCAGGACAGACCTCCTTGTCCTCTTAGTCCATGGGATCTTGGATGGTCTTCTCCAGCATTACAGCTTTAAGGCATAGATTCTTCTTCTGTAATCCTTACTCAATCGACAGTTTCCTTACTCAATCGACAGTATTCAGATACATAGCAAGCAATTATGAAGACTATAACATGGATAAAGCACATCTTGGTCTTTACATTGACATTTCTGCTCCTTGGCACTCTGGAGAGATCCTTAACAGCAGAGTTCCCCAATGCAATTCATCTTCTGATTTCAGGGTGTTGATTGTGGATCCCAGAAATATAAAATCATTAACAACTTCAATCCATTCTCCATCTATCATGATGCTGCCTATTGGCCTTGTGGTGAGAATTTTTGTTTTATTGATGTTAATATGCAATCTATATTGAATGAAGGATGTAGTCTTTGATCTTTTGCAATAAGGATTTCAAGTCTTCTTTGTTTTTGGTGAGCAAGGTTATGTCATCTGTATAAAGCAGGCTATTGATGAATCTTCCTGCAAACCTTAAGCCACATTCTTCTTGGCAAAGGTCAGTCAGTGTCTTCTCCCCCCACCATTTTTCAGTTTATTTACAAAATTTGAAAACACAGTTTTCCAGACCAGATTCTTGAATGATCTGTTTGGCATACAAAATGGAAAAGATATGGCACAGGATACGAACAGACACTTCATCAAAGAAGACATTCAGATGGCCAACAAGCACATGAAGAAATGTTCAAAATCCCTAGCTCTAAGAGAGATGCAAATCAAAACAACTATGAGATATCATCTCACCCCAGTCAGAATAGCAAAATTTAACAGAACAGCAAGCAAAAAGTGCTGGCGAGGTTGCAGAGAGACGAACTCTTCTTCACTGTTGGTTGAAGTGTAAAATGGTGCAACCACTGTGGAAAGCAATGTGGCACTTTCTCAAAAAGTTGCAAATAGAGATACCATTTGACCCAGCAATTCCCTACTGGGAATATACCCTAAAGAGACCATAACCGCCATCCAAGTAGATATATGCACACCCATGTTTATTGCGGCTTTGTTCACAGTACCAAGGAGTTGGAGCAACCTAAGTGCCCATCAATAAATTAATGGATAGAGAAGCTGTGGTATAGTCACACAATGGAATACTACACTGCATTGAAAAACAAGGAACTCATGCAATATTATTCAAAATGGGTGACCCTGGAGGACATTTTGCTAAGTGAAATATCTCAGTCACAAAAGGGCAAACATTGCATAGTGCCACTGCTATAGAATGGAAATCAGGCTTGGGGTAAGAATGAGAAAAACTGGATAAATTATATATACTGCATTGAAACGGATGAGGGAGAGAACAACTTTAAAGCAATATATTATAGGCATTATGATTATCATAAGAGTCCGGAATGAAGGTTGTAGAGTGGAGTATACTCAGGGTTGAGTAAGGGTGTGTGGGGGGATTGTATACCAATGAAAGAATTTTTCTTTTCCTTTTCAAAGAGAAGAGCAAACCAGGGGTGGGGGTGGGGTGGGCAGGGAGAAAAGTGCAACAATCAATGAATAGAAATCCAAAATCTCTGTAAATGTTCAGTATTGAAACAGATGAGGGAAAGAACAGATTAAAGGCGATATATGATTGGGTATTATGGTTAGCACAGGAGTCTAGGATTAAGGTTGCCTAGAGAAGTGTACTCGTTGCAGGGTTGGGGTGGGGTGGAGGCGGAGGCAGAGGGGATGGGGGAATTGTATACCAATGAAGGAATTTTTCTTTTTTCTTTTCAAGGAGAGGAGCAAACTGGAGGGGAGGGGTGGGCAGGGAGAAAATTGCAGCAATGAATGATTGGAAATCCAAAATCTCTGTAAATGTTCATTATTGTTCATTGTGTGTTAATTAAAATTAATAAAAAACTGTAAATAATAATAATAATAAAATTGAAAATATATGGAGAAATGATATATCCCTCATATACATGCTTCTCTTGATTTTGAACCGTGCAGTATTCCTTTACTCTGTTCAGACAACTACTTCCTGATCTAGGTATAGGTCTCACAAGAGCACGATCTAATGCTCTGGCAGCCTGATGCGCCAACATTCAATTAAGACCCAGAAACTTCAAGGCCTTCTAGATCTTGTAGCACTGCCTCCATGTGGGAGACCCTATATCTGTATGTTTGCTTGTCTTTATTATTTGCTATTATGGGTATAGTCATTTATCTGTCAGTTTCTTGTATTGGGGAAGTGTTTTGCATGTTGTTGCTTTTAATAGTCTATAAACACAAGTATGTTTGCTTTTCTCTTATCTGCTCTATTGGATACAGAACTTTTCTACCAGATGCTGCACTAAAGTAGAGCTTCCATATTAAGACAGACTAGAAAGGAGTGGACATCCTCTGAAATAACAGACCTTGGAAAAGCTTATGAGTGATAGAGCACAGATAAAGCTGAGCCCTAACAATGGAAGACACAAAAAAACCAAGGATGAATAGTTGCCAACATCCACTAATAATTTGTGTGTAAAACATACAAAGTATCAATGCAGGAAAATTAGACATTGTCACAAAAGAAGTAGAATGTATGAACATACTAGGCATAAACAAACTGAGATGGATTGGCATTGGCCATACAATCTACTATGCCAGGAGTGAAAATGGGAGAAAAAATGGGTTTGCATTCATAATCTCAAGATACTATCCATACCCATACAAGGAAGACATGTTGATACAACTATCATTCAAGTATACATAACAACAACTAAAGACAAAGAAGAGACTATCAAAGACTTATGCCAACTTTTAAGTCTGAAGTTGATCAAACATGTACTCATGATTCACTAATAATAATTGATGACTGGGATGCAAAAGTCAGGAACAAGGAAAAAGAACCAGTTATAAGAAATTAAGGACTTGTTGAAATGAGGCTATAGATAGAATGATTGAAGGTGTAGGGTGTTTTTTTTATAATCAAAGATTTATTAATAGAAAAAAGCTTTGATAAAACAAAACAGCACAAAACCACAACTGGTGACTATGCACATGAACCTCCTCTGATGAACTCCACACAGGGATCAGATTTATTTTATCTGTGGAAAGAGTCATTGGAGAAGCTGAGTATCAGCTGTGAAGACCAGGCCAGGTTCTGAATGTGAAACACTGTGGAAATACTCATGTGCAAGTTTGAACTGAGGCTAAAGAAAATGAAAACAAATCCACCACAATCAAAATACTTTTATGTGTCTATACCCCCTGAATCTAAAAACTGTCTCAATAACTGCTCTGAGGCACTGAACACCAGTGTAAGATAAGCTGTGGAATGACAACAGGATATCATCCATGAAGAAAGCAAAACATCATCACAAAGACAGAGAAGGGGGAAAGGACCAAAACAGATGTTAGAAGAGACTTGGAAAATTGTAATAGAACACCAAGATGACAAATCAAAGGGAAGAAAAGATGAAGTCAAAGAATTGAACAGAAGGTTTCAAAGGTCAACTGGTGAAGACAAAGTAATATCATGAAATATGCAAAGAGAGTCAGAAAACCAAAAGGGAAGAACTTATCTGGCATTTATCAAGCTGAGGGAACTGAAGAACAAATTCAAGTGCCAAGTTGAAATACTGAAGGATGCTATGGGCAATATCTTGAATGATACAGGAAGCATCAAAAAGAAGATGGAAGGGGCACAGAGAGTCCGTGTACCTAAAGAACTGGTTGGCACAGAACCATTTTGAGAAGCAGCATATGATCAAGAACCAATGGTGGTGAAGGAGGATGTTCAGGCTATTCTGAAGGCATTGGCAAAAATATAAGAACCCAGGAACTGATGAAATATCAATTGACATATTTTAACAAAAACATGCAGCCCTGGATGTGCTCACGAGATTGTGCCAAGACTTCTAGAGGACAAGAATCTGGCCAACAGAGATTTATATTTGTTCCCTTTCCCAAGAAAGATGATCCAACATAATGTGGAAATTAACAATTAGTGTATCATCAGTATCACATGCAAATAAAATCTTGCTCAATATTATCCAAAACCAGCTAGAACTGTACATTAACAGAAAACTGCTAGAAATGCAAGCCAGATCAAGAAGAGGACATGGCACAAAGGATATCATTATTGACACCAGATGGATCTTGGCTGAAAGCAGAGAGTACCAAAGAATGCCTATTTGTGTTTCATAGACTATGCAAAGGCATTTGACCAACCTCCTGTAGCAGGCGGTTTATATTGTGGGAACTCTGTTCACTTCAATTAGCAGTAGTTGTTAATCCCTTTTCTTGATGTCAGCTGATGGTGAATGGACTTCATGTACACCCTGCCTTATCCAGCACTATCTGAACTATGGTAAACCCAAGGCCATTCATTACTACATAAATAACTGTATATTTAAAACATCTAATAGACATGGCTGATCTTCCAGCACTCTATCAGCCAGTGTTCTGCAGTTACCTATAAAGTATTTACTGGCCAAATTCTGAAGTAAATCTCCTATCATCCTACTTTTAGTCTAATATCTTCACTGACATTTGTCTGCCTCAGGCATTTTGTCTATGAGCACATTGTTCACCCTACTGGCATTTTAAATACCAGGACCATGACTTCAGTAACCTAGCCAGTATTGACAGGTGGTATTAGGAATTGATTATGTCTACTTGATTTTTCCACTGTAAACAAAACAAACTGGGAATGTCAGCTTTCCACAATGTGCATCCCCTTTCTCTCTGTTCTCCCCTGAAGTCCAAGTGGGATTACCATCTCGCTGCTACACTTGTTTTTACAAAGGGAACAGATGTAGAATTTTCCAGAAAATGCACATGGGTTTGGTTTAATAGGGGTTATAATTGCATGTTAATAAAAGTGTCATTTTGAAAATTTCTTCTGTCAAAGAGGCTTATCATGTTCCTTGAGGGTTCAATTTCCTCCTTCTTGCCTACCTCTTCAATGACTGCATGGTTCAAAATTGGGAAGGGCGTAAGCCAGGAATGCATCCTGTCTCCATACCTTTTCAACATGTATGCAGAGCAGATTATCCGAGAGGCTGGGCTCTATGAGGAGAATTGTGACATCAGGATTGGTGGAAGATCTATTAACAATCTGTGTTATGCAGATGACCCAACCCTGCTTGCTGAAACTGAGGAGGACCTCATGCACTTGCTGTGGAGAGTCAAGGACTGCAGCCTTCAGTATGGACTGAGGCTCAATGTCAAGAGACAAAGATTCTCACCACTGGACCAATTGGCAGCGTCAGGATGGATGGCGAAGAGATTGAGATTGTTCACAGCTTCAGTTTGCTCGGCTCTACAATCAACACTCTTGGCACCAGCAGTCAGGAAATCAAAAAGCGTATCGCGATGGGAAAGTCTGCTGTTAGGGACCTCTCTAAAGTACTCAGGAGCAACGGTGTCTCTCTGGAGACTAAAGTGCGCCTGATACAGGCCATGGTCTTTGCAATCGCTTGTTATGCATCAGAGAGTTGGACAATAGGGAGGACAGAAGGAGAGTTGATGCCTTTGAGCTGTGGTGCTGGAGAAGAGTACTGAATGTACCCTGGACTGCCAGGAAAACAAACAGATTCATCTTGAAGAGTTGCAGAGGATTAAACCAAGCTACTCCTTGGAGGCAAGGATTCTGGGGCTTCGTCTGACATACTTTGGACATGTTGTCAGGAGGGACGGGTCCTTGGAGAGGGACATCATGCTTGGGAGGGTGGAGGGACAGCACAGGATGGGAAGACTCTCTATGAGATGGATTGATTCGGTGACTGGGGTAATCGGGATGGGTGTGTCAGAGGCGGTGCAGTTGGCGCAGGATAGAGCAGGGTTTAGGGCTGTTGTGCATAGGGTCGCTATGAGTCGGAAACGACTTGACGGCACATAACAACAAACAACAACAATAAATAACCTCGCACTTTTCAAAATTTTTTTTTACATCAGAGTTTAATGCTTCCTCTTTTAAAAACTAGAAAACTTTCTTTCTGTACTTGAATACCAGCCTTGTGTGAAGGGGCACTTGGAAATTTTGCATTACTGGTTTGCCATGTATGCGTGCACACGTACGTGCACACAAGCCCACAATGTATATATACTCAAGTTTTCAGTTACTTGAGGGTGGAATCCTATCTTATATTCTATATTAAAATATCAGTATCTTAGCCAAGGCAAATATTTAATAATGAAACCGGAAAACTGCACAGTGTTAGATGGAATTGGATCCTAAATTTAAATAAGTCATTGAGGATATTATGTTAATTTCTCCAGCAATTTCCAGAGCGAAACTGAAGCCTTCCAGTCCATGAATGCATATGGATTTGCTTTGTAATTGTGGTCCCTTGTTTTACATCACAGAAAGTAGCAGCTTATACTTTCTACATTTTGTGCACCACCCTGATCTTGGTTTGGCAGTGCATTTAAGGAAGGAGTAAACCCATCCAATTTTAGTACAAATTATTTTCCTGGACTTTCATTGGAAAGTTCTTTGGCAGCTGTTCCTTCGTGACTCTGTGGCTTCAAGTCCTTAATGAGGGTGAGGGGGGGATAGGTAATTGTGCAACAGTGAATGAATTTTTTTTTTATAAAACTGAACTGGGAGTGGGGAAGGGATAGCGAGGGGACAAAACAGGCAACAATCAATGAATGAAAATATAACTTCTTTGTAAATGTTCATTAAAATCACAATGAAAATAAACTTTTATTTTAAAATAGAAAAGCAGGATGCTGAATTACAGCAAATGGGGCTACAAAGACTGGTCATTCTGCAGTTTCACCTCCATAAATGAAAATGCAAACGCACAGTGGTCCATCTCCTTGATCAGTGATCCGAGCTAGTAATGGGCACATTCATCTCACTCTGGTGGATGGGGCGAACCTGGCAGCTTTTTAAACAATAAATGCTTAAATGGAGCTATTTGTTACCATAGCTCACAAACCGCCATATGTTTTCACACTAACAGGTAGAAAGCGTCTTATCAGAATTTGGGAAGGCTATGGGTGGTGTTTTAAATCTTTATTATGATTTTTTAAAATATATTTCACCTGAAAAGAAAACTCTGAACAGCAAAACAAAACTCCAGAAATAAGCTTTCTTTTTTTATTCAGCTGTGCCCCATCTGCTTCTCATTTTCTGATATGATCAATTCTATTACTCATACAATGGTAACATTCTCACCTTTTTACAAAGACCAACACACCACCCCAGGGAGGTGAGATCTCCAATAAAATTCTGTGTCTCCTCCTGAGGTGGGCTCTGAGATAATGCACATTTTTTCTTTAACCCAGTCATTCCATGAGGCACACCTCTTTCTCCCTACCCTAAAGACCATATTATCATTAGGGTTTGGCATCTGCCCTTCTGTGTCTTACTCCTTACTCTAAGATTCACAACTAACAAATATTTTTTCCACTGCAAAACCTTTAACATTAAACACACACACACACACACACACACACACACACACACACACACACACACGAGAGAGAGAGAGAGAGAGAGAGAGAGAGAGAGAGAACACGCAGAGAATGCATTGTACCACTGGTATTTTTTTTTCCGTGGGCTTCACTGGCCACTAGGTATTATTTTCTCAACTCAATTAATCTCATTAACATCAAGAATCGTAATTAACTCTACTCAAGTCAGTGTATGCTGTTCATGGTTAGTAAGATTGTTTGGAGACACAAGAATTAAGCTTAGTAGTAAAGTCTCCAGCCTCATTAACAGTGCAAAAAGCAATTAGCAATGTCTTTACATAAGTATGTGTTTGGGGGAAAATACCTGTGCAATTCATTTTTCTGGACTGGTAAATCAGAATAAAACTGTAGGTTACTCACTTTCTAATAATAATATTTTATTTTCACTTATGTAAACTTTCAAACCTATACTTATTAGTTTATGAATTATGCTTCAAACTGTAAATTTCTGTTGATATGAATTCCCCATTACAAAACAAATTCTATTTTAAAACCATAGTGAGAAAACTGATGTGTTCTGAGACTTAAAAATAATAACAACACTGGAAGGCAGTTTGGCACTTCCTCAAAAAGCTAAACATAGAAATTCCATATGACCCAGCTATTCTACTGCTTGGAAATACTCCAAGAAAACTGAGAAATGAGGCACAAACACAGACTTGTACACCTATGTTCTTAACAGCATTATTCACCATCTCAAGAACAGGGAAACATCCCAGATGTCCAAACACAATTGAATGGATTGAGAAATTATGGTACATACACATAGAAAAAATGATTTTGTATATTACTACATAACTTGGAAGGGACTGGAGAGCATTATGTTGAGTGAAGTAACTCACTTTCATAAGGACAAATACTGTATAAAACCATCACTATAGAATGAGTATGAGGATCCAAGGAGGGGTAGGGGTAGAAGCAGAGGGCAGAGAATGGGGAGGCTTGTTGTTGGCGTTAGGTGCCATCAAGTCAAGTACGACTAACAGCAACCCTATGAACAAAAGATCTGAACCTAGTCCTGTCCTGTGCCATCCTCACGCTTCCTGACACACAACAGCCCACTACAGCAGTCAGTCACCATGTCAATCCATCTGGTTGAAGGTCTTCCTCTCCTTCACTGACACTCCATCCTTCTCAACATCATGTCCCTCTCCAAGGAAGAGCACCTCCTAGCAATATGTCCAAAGTATGTGAGGTGAGGCCTCATCATTCTTGCCTCCAAAGGGCACTCTGGCTGTACCCTCTCCAAGATATATCTATTTGTTCACTTGACCATCCATCACTTGACCATCAGCAATCTTCTCCAATACCACAGCTCAAAGATACGAATTATTTTTCTGTCATCCTTATTCATTGTCCAGGTCTCGGATGCATATCTAATAATCAGAAAGACTATGGCCTGAATCACACACACATTAGACCTAAAACTCAAAAAAGCCCCAGACATCTTTGCTATGCTGTCCTACACTGGATTAATTAGATTTTTGAATTGCCTAAAAAACAAACAAACAATAAAAAAGCACAAAATTAAATAAATTAAGTAGAAATGTGAATATATTTGCTTATATTCCAGGAGAGACAATGATGCAATTAGGAAGCATGAAACCAAGTTTAAAGCAGCCCACACTTGTTCGGCCTTGATTTCTGTTTCTGTCAGAGCACAGCTTCCCTACCTCCTCCTACTTTCCACCCTGGGTTCTACATGGCTGTGGCAATACTCAGTTTCAAAAGCTTTAACTATCCCGAACAGGAAGAAATAGAATTTCATTTTATTTTAGTTTAAAAATGTGTGGTAAAGAACTCTGAAAAGCCTTAATTCTCCCACTATCCTGAAACTCACACCAGGAGACTGTGTGTCTAGGATGAGCTCTTTTACCACAGGAAGGAGACTCACTCAAACACTGACACCAGGGAATCCCTAATATCAGGCAAGCCATTCAGAAAATCACGTCTTACTCACAAATGTTCCCTGATGAACTTGAGGATAGAGCTGTCTCCTCACTCTATCTTAAAGCCAGAACTTCAGCAGCTTGAGTTCACTTGTCAGCTATTCTTTTCCCTCCCAATCACCTGACATTATCCTTGACTTCTTGATATCTGTATCATAATCCCTGTATCAAAATTGACTCATTTCACTATAGTCTTTTTTAATATTTATATGCTGCTGTTAGGATGAGGGCGAGTGTTTTGTGAACTTCAGTGTCAGCTGGACGCTGCCTCTTGCATCTTGAAGAGAGGCAATATGGAACGCTTGGGACACTTGTGGCTTTCTTTTTGCTCCACGTGGGTGTCAGCAGAGCGGACTTGCCAGATGAATTGGGTGGGGGTCTCTGGCCCAGAGTTGGCCAGTATTTGGGTGTGCTGGAATGGTAAAATAATATAGGGCCCTCAGGTCTGCTTTTGGTCAAACATTCTTCTAGGTCGTATAGCCCTGGTGTGTCCACTTGCTGTACAGAGGTAACTTGTGGTTGCTGTGAAGCTGAACACTGTGACAGTGATGTGTCAAATGTGATAATAGTTACTCATGGAGGACAATGTTTGGTTGTACTCCCTGATTAAAACAAGCTTGGAAGCAGGAGTGGCATCCATTTCCACAAGAGCTTGCCTCCGGAAACCCTATGAACCTGTAACAAGTGTTGAGGACTTTCGTTCATAGGGTTGCTATGAGTCACCTATGACTCAATGACACTTAACAACAACAGCATGCTGCTATTATTGGGTGTCATAGATCTGAACCCTGTCCTATCCTATGCCTTCTTAATTATTTTTAACATAATTATTTCATGACTGCAGTAATTTTGTCAATCATCTCGCTGAGGTCTTTCCACTCTTTTGTTGTCCCTCCACCTTTCCAAGCATGATATCCCTTTCCAAGGAATAGCCTATCCTAGCAGCATGCCCAAAGTATATGAGATGAGCTTCATCATCCTTGTTTCCAAGGAGCACTCTTAATGTGTTTTTCCAAAGACGTATCTGTCTATTCTTTTGCAAGTCCATGGGAGCTAATGTTTATATACTGTTGTTGTGTACTGTTGAGTCAGAACTAGCCCATAGCTGACCCTCCAGCAGGTTTTCAGAGATAGTTAATGGCATGGGAAGAGACTGTCCATCCTTCTCCTGCAGAGTAGCTGGTGGATTTAAACCATGTGCCTGTGGGATTGCAGTGCAGCTTCTTACCACTAAACCACCAGAGTTCCCTAACATTTATACAGTATGCAGAATATTATTTTCATTCATTGTCCTCAAGTCAGTTCTAACTTTTAACTTCATGTGGGCAGAGGAGAAAATGAAGCAGACCCCCAGAACTGTCCTCAAATAAATCTATGAGTGGGTTCAAGTTCCCAATCTTTTGGTTAGCAGTCCAGCAAACTAGCTGAGAAAATTAGAAGATTCGTATAATAAAAAGGAGCTGATACATTAATTTGCTCATCCCAAGCAAAGTAGATTTGTGAGACTCAAAGAATCAAGCATTGGAGATCAGCTTCTGAAAAGTTTAACTCAAACATGTAATGTTTCCAAATGGGTAGAAAGGGACTCACAGCCAACTCTTTGTTTTCTGAGTCTATGCATCGCAACGGAGGATACTGCCCACGCTGTGGAGCAGCTGGTGGATTAGAGCCTGTGGATTCACAGATAATTCCCTATGGACCTGAACCATGCCAGTGAGTGTCTCTGAAGGTTACAGCCTTGACAGTCCTAAGCAGCATAGTTTTACTCTACAACAAACGAGACTCACCAGGAAGCCATGTGAGAGCAACTGTTCTTTTCCTTTTAAAGAGGAGTGTAATATAAATCTTTATATTAGAAATTCTGATCTACCATCACATGACTGGAGAAGACTAAAAATGAATGTGATGAACTATAGAAAGTTTGCATGATTATTCAAGTACATTCAGTAGATATTATTTTATTCTTTGACCAGATCACATATTAAAATAACATAAATGTTCCATATGGTAACTGTTTCTTTTTATTTGGGGCATATTTTTTAATCATTAGAAGTGAAAACCCAGACATTAGCTGTCTGAAAATGCCTTTTAGTTAAAAAATGTTCAACTATACAATAGTCATATTCACTTTATGCAGTTTATTAATAATATTGTCAGAGATGGAATTGTGTCCCCATGCATATATCTATAGAATACATTGTGCAAGCTATGTCATTATCTCTCATAATCTGATAAATCAAACAGTTGTGGGAAGTTTAAATGTGGAATGTAACACTCCCAATTTCATCGCACCCATAATAAGGTCTAAGGGTGGCTCCCCAGGATGCGGCCAATAAGAAATTTTCTCTCACTAGAGATAATGAGCTAAAAACTGAGGCAAGAGAGCCGAGGGCCTGGGGGGCTCCGAACTATCAAGAATTAATCCCCAGTAATAGAGTGCATCTTTTGGACCTGGTGGTCTTTTGCATGACAGAACTCCCTGACTTCAGGAAAATCAGATCACATGAGCATCATCAGCAAGCCAACCTACAATGCTGAAGGAATGCACTTTGTTCCACAACCAGCACACAGAGTGCCTTCTCCTAGAAATGGTACCTGGACTTTGTAATTCTAACATCCTGAAAAAGATGCTGTGGTCACCTAGTCAACAGGGTATCGCGCTGCTAATCTAAAGGTTGTTCCTCTCTGTTTAAACTGAATCCTCTAGCAGCTTCTATGGGAGGACAATGAGCAGCTTCTTCCTATTAAGATTTACAGCCACAGAAACCCAATGGATGGTTGCTCTAAGTTGGAACTGACTCGATGGCAATGAACTTGAGGGCTCTCTTTAAACTTCCTAAGCTATAAGAGAAGAGGTTCATGTTAAAGCCATCCCCAGTAGGTTCTCTGTTATGGCAGCATTAGATAACGAAGACATGTACCTTTTGGCCATCACTGGTCCCACGTGATTCTTGACACAGAAGACCTTCCGTGTCTGAATGCCCACGCCACATGTCGCTTCTCCGTTCCAGCCAATGGTTGCATTAAGGGCAGTGACCAGTGTGTCTTCAGAACAGGCACTCCAAGGTGACGTCTCCCAGTAGAGTTGCATACAGGAGTGGTCATTGCATAAACGATATTCTTGGAGGGCCTGAGTCGGGGGGCATGCTTTCCCACCTGAAAATAAGAAAAATGAAAGATAATACCGAGTTATTGCTACTAAGTAGCTGTTATTTGTTACTTTTGTTACTATAATGGCCTTTTGGACACTGTCTTCAAATGGCAAGAACAATTGTATTCTTCTTCAAAGTTTAGTCATTTGTTCCTGATGAACAGAATACTATATTATCTGTGCTCTCCTCAATAACAATAGGCAGCTATATCTATAACTCTATCTATATAAAGAAAGCCTACATAAGTTAGCTATACAGGAAATGTCTATTACCTCAAAGTGGTGTTAGGTAGGATACACACACATACACCCACACATGAGCTCTTTTCCTTAAGAGAGGTATTATTTTTCTCAGAACCACTTTAAGACACCAGCCCTCCACCAAGCAGTGCATTTTACTGAGAACCAAGAAATGCAAAAGTATCTGCTAAAACTTGGCAAGCAAGGGCCCATCCGTAAATGCTGAAATCATGTCTGAAAGCATGCTATCCGCTGGCAGTGAGACCAGACAGATGTGCATCCTAACACTCCTGGGTGAATCAAGCAATCAAATTCCATTACTGTCTTTTCTTTCTTGCTTTTATATTCATGTCAAAGTGTTATTTATCTAAAGTATTGATCTCTTCCTAGTCGTCCACACTATAATGTTTTATTCAGTGGACCCAATGCTCAAGAAGATTTGTGACCTTGGTTTTGTTATTCTTGTTCTCCCTCCCGCCCGCTCAACTAAATACTACTGCCTAGTTTTCCCCTTTCCAGAAATATAAAAGACAAGTAAAAGAAAGCAACTGCTTTAAGGATATGAAAATCTTCATTCGTCTTGACCCTGGCCCCATTTCTCAGGATCACAGATTAGAATCCTGTTTAAAAAGGAGTTCCTCACAGACAGTGGTCAGAGGGCTCTCCTGCTTGAACAGAGCCTTGGGCACATGAAGTCTTGGGAGGGCATGAAAGGAATGGTGTTTGTGTCTGGGGACAAAGATCAACACTGTAAATGATAGGAACATCTGCTCCTCTAATTTGCCCTGATGTCACTCGTCTGCATTCCCACAGCACTTTTTAGTTTCTTCAAAGTCATTTTCAGGGCCTTCATCTCTCTCCCTCTCACAACAGGCCTGCCTGACAGAACAGGAACCCAGGGAGTTTGGATCAGGGAGCTTGCCAATGTTAGTGGTAGTTCCAGGTCAAGAAGCCAAGTCTCCTGATTCCTAATTTGGATCTCTTTTTACCAAAAGTCTTCCAATTATGCTGTCAGCCACAGGAGCTACTTGAAACTGGATGGGTATCAACTGAGCTTTTCTTCCTTTATTCCTTCTTGTGAAAAAGAAAAGGTTCTTGGTTGAAATCTTTATGGAAGGAGTTAGCCAGTTCTTTCTGCCAAGACATTACTGGGTAAACTCAAACCACCAATCGTTTTTGTTAAGACCTGATCACAAACCATCCACCTCCATAATCTCATTGCCACTAAATCAGAAATGACTCATAGCTGATCCTCTAGTGGGCTTTCAGAGGCTATAAATTGCATGGAAAGAGACTCTATCTTTGTCCCATGGAGCATCTGGTGGATTCAAATCACCGATCTTTGGGTAAGTGTCAAAGTGTAAAAAGTATAAAAGTCTGAAAGGGGAATGGGTGATGAGAGGGGGCTGAGAGTGGGGAGAGGAAAAGATCACAGTGTTGCAGAGTTTGGTGGGTGGAGGGAGTGGGTGAAGGTATCAGGAAAGATTCAGTGAAGACCTGAAAAGACGAGGTGATAGTGGGCATTGATCAATAACAACTGGTTTTATAAACTGCAGTGTATGGTAATGATAATATGAAGCACAATTTGAGTGGAGGCATGTATAAAACAATGTAAATGAATGAAACACAGTGTATATAGATTTTGTATGCAAACCAATATAAAATTTAAAAAGATACATGTCAAATATATATTTCATTCAATTAGATCATTCAAAACAAAAAAGAAATGATAATAATAAATCACCATAAAAATAGCTCCTTGTCTATTAGGTCACCAGAATGCCCTAGATATGAGCTAAATATAAATATGTTAATCCAATATATATATATATATATATATAAGGTTAAGGAGGGAAAATAAAGTGAAACTATAAATTTGATATTTTTAATTGATTTGCATCCTTCAAAAAGTTACAATGAAACTCTAACTTCATATTTGTAAATATGAATCTAGGTGGAAATGAAGGTTTTGTTTCTTATTTTAATGAAAACCAGAGTAGGACGAGCCACCAATTGAGGTTCTTCTGAGCGTTGTCTAGAAAAAAGAGCACGAGAGACAGGTGCATCCGGGAGGAGCTCACAGGATGAGGAAGGCTGATACCACCATCCAGGAGCAGCAAGAGTGCTTATCACCACAGATGCCAGGAGGAAAGCCAGCCCCAGGAAGAATCAACATGTGCAGCATTTAATATCTAGAAGTGTGATAAAATAAAATTCTGTCCTTTCAAGACACTTACAATCTTGTTTGTTTGTTTGTTAAGACAGCATTACTGCCTAAAGAATAATCAAACATGTCTTAGAGGAAGTGTAACCCAAGTGCTCCTCTCACATACTTGGTTCAAGTCTCTGGAATAAAGACTTCATGCCAGGAAGAGTAGAGGATCGGTGAATAAGAGGAAGACCAATATTGAGATAGATTGATAGTGACTACAAAAGTGGGCTTGAAGAGGTGGAAGGACAGTAAAGATTCAGATCCACTCTTCACAGGGTGACTGTGAGTCATGGTTGACTTCACAGCACCTAACAACAATGGAAAAGGACAGCTGGAATCAAAGTTCACAAAATGATCACTTACAAGTGGTTCTAGGGAAGCGTTTTAGAGCTAGTAGCTCTTATATTCATCTTTTTTTTTTTGTTTTTTTGTTACTCACCATCTCCAGCCAAAGCCAGGATCGTCCTTGACCTGGTCTGTTTGCCATCTGAGTTTTTGTTTGAGCAGGACTGGGAACAGGATGACCACTCTGACCACTCGCTCACCATACAGTCCATTCGACAAGGGGTTTCACAAGCAATCTGTTCTGGAGGAGGAGGTGCTGGGCAGAGACTCCCTGATACGTCTTCTCCTGTTATCAACGAAACCAAGAGAGACACTGGTTAACACAAAATCAAGACCAGGCTGAGGCACGACAAGGTCCCATGTTTCCTCTATTCAGTTTAGTTTAGAGGATTTCACCAGGTGTTTAAATGAAACGAAATCAAGAGCAAAAAAAAACAAAAACAAAAAACCCATAGTTTTATCTGCCTTTCATAGCAGTTACGGCAAGAAAAGTTGCCTGGGGATTAGTGGGCATTTAGAAAGGCAGACACCACAGTAAAAACCCCAGACTTTATTCTTCATAGGGGCAAAGCTGGCTTCCTCCAGGAACATCTTCACTACAGATGGTTGGAGACAGATATGCCTGGCATGCTATTAACAGCCATATATATAACAAGGATGTGATTTTCTACAAAATGAAGAAGAGGATAATGTATTGACCTAAACTCCACATTTTATGCTTAAAATACTATTCTGATCTATTAAAGAAGAGTTTTAAAATCTAACTTTTTTTTTCTCTTTTTTGGCAGGTCTTTATTTTTTTAACATCAAAAATGTTTTAGTTTTTTAAAGGCATTTTCACCGTTAAATATAAAACTTGAAGATTATTATATGATAATTCTTTTGTTCTGTTTGAGACAGAAATAATCTCACTAGAACTGAAATGAACCTAGAACTAAAATTATGTAATGAGCTGAGATGAAAGTTGAAGACCAACCCTATTCTTCTCTCAAAAAATCAGAAAAATTACAGTTACACTCAGAAGCAGGGCACACATGCATTCCAAATATCATAGGTATCAAATTTTGCTATTATTATGCAATCAAGCCATAAATTTATTTTACCAATTCATAAATTTTCTATAGAAATAATTTTATAAGATAATCATGCCATAGCACAAGATCTTGCCAGAAAATATAAAACAAGGAGAAATGATCTTTTACAACTTCAGAGATTAAGAATAACAGGATCAGCGAGAGCGACGCAGCGCCAGCGAGAGCAACGCAGCGCCAGAACACCACCACCAGACGGGAGAACGCCGCCGCCAGATGGGGTTCCACCATGAGAGGGGCCTGGAAGAGACCCGGGAAGAACAACAGCCAGCCACCTACCGCAGAACTCCAGAGGAGCGAAGACTGTGAAACCCCAGAGGAACGAAGACTACCGACACTGTGTGACCCCCCTGCAACCCACACCTGTGTGACCCTTAACACACAGGGTGCTGCTGCATAAAGCCCCAGCAGCACCAAAGCCCCACCCCCACCTCTTGGTGATAGTATCCAAGCCCTGCGCTCATTACCCCCTAGTCCCTTGCTTTCCTCCCCTTGCCCCACCCCCCTTGCAGCTCCACAACCACACATCTCAACCCCCACCAGAGTCCTATGACCTCAGGGCACCACCTTGGATCCAGCCATCACCCCAAGCTATCAGGCGAGCTGTTGAGGAACTAACCTGGCAGGAGAAAGGCCGGTAGGATCTTATCTGTGTTTACTGGGGCATTGCTGATTACCCGGTAGAGCACCTAAGGG
>NW_006399893.1:2279529-2302053 GCF_000299155.1 Elephantulus edwardii | reverse complement strand
AAAACCCAAAATCCCTGTAAATGTTCATTAAAACTAATAAAATTTAATAATAATAAAAAAAGAATAAGAGGATCATCGCAGTTGCTGTTGTTATGCGCCAATGAGTAGCCTGCAACTCACAGCGACCCTATGTACAGCAGCTCTGAACTCTTCCCTGTCCTGAGCCAGTCTCACTGACTTTGACACACCAACCCTCACTGCCCCAGTTACTGTATCAATCCATCTCATCAGGGGTCTTCCTCTCCTATGCTGTCCCTCCATCCTTCTGAGCATGATGTCCTTCTCCAAGGATTGGTCCCTCCTGGTCATGTGCTTAACTTATGTGAAACAGAGCTTCAGAATCCTGGCCTCCAAGGAGAGACCTGGTTTCACCATCTCCAAGACAGACCTATTTGTTTTCTTGGCGGTCCATGGTATGGTCAAGACTCTCCTCCATCATCACAACTAAAAAGCAACAATTCTATTATGCTTTGTCATTGTCCAGCTCTCTGATACATTGCAAGTAATTGTGAAGATCATGGGCTGGATCATTACTAGGTTACTTTTTCTGTATTCTAAATAATCAAAGTTATTTAAAAAGTCTTTCAAAAATATTCACACATTCTTAGAATCAAATTCCTTTTCATAGGTAATAATTCAACTCTTCCTACAGCCTCAACCTCATTTCATAAAAATCCAGGGCACAAAGGACATAAATTATTGGGAATAACATGAAACAGGAATGGTAACTATAGAAGAGACACATTCTACTGTGTCATTTGTTTGCCTGTGGAAGTTGCTTTGCCAATATCTGTCCAATCACAAAAAATAATGTCAAAGAAATCAAGTAACTCCTTTGCGCCAGGTACTGTGTTGGGATTTCACATCATTGACTCTAACCCCCATCTTACTGCACAGATGAAGAGTCAAGAGGCATAGAAGGGGAGATGTGCCCTGGGACACGCAGACCTGAGTTGGGAATCAAATCAAACTTCCTGACTACAAAAGCTCTGCTTTCCCCTTTAACCAGGCTGGGTATAATTCCAGGGAGACAGATAGTCCTTTCCTAAGGAAGTAAATAAATCAACAGTGAGCAGGACTGCTTAAAGGGAAAGCCGGGGCACTGCATTCATATTTGTAAAAGGAGGCCAAGCTCATTGCCCTTGAGGTACAAATAAAACTTTTCAAGCATATTATGAGAAGCAAAGAGATTCTAGCAGATAATAAAGCCGAAAGACCAGTCCAAATAATTTTCTTTTAAGTCTCAATCTATTTTCAGGTTGAAGCCACACTGCATGTTCCACTCACACACACATGCACACATGTGCACACACCAATGCTGCTGAGGGATGGTGCTTTCCCACACACAAAAGGAGCAGATGAAAAGCTAATCAAAATTCAATTACAGTGTTCAAGGCATATGGTAGCATAAAAAGAGGTGAAGATACAATTTATCACCAAAGAGCTCATGAGTAATGATGCGGACGAGCTAGAAACAGAAAAAAAAAAATAAAGTACAAAACAAAAATTCCAAATTCACCTAGGGATCTTGTTAAAATAGGATTCAATTCTGTATGTCTGGAATAAAAGACAGAACTCCCAGGAAGTGTCAAATGAGAACGAACACCTTAAAAGTCTTGCAACAAACATTTTGATCATTTAATTAATTCACTCATTCAGCCATTGATTGCCTCTGAGTCAGAACCAAGTCAGCTGACCCTCCAGCAAGTTTTCAGAGGCTGTAAATCACACAGGAGGAAACTGCCCATCATCCTCCTAAAGAGCTACACGTGGATTCAAACAGCCTACCACGAGGTTGGTAGCACAGCTATCAGAGTTTTTAGGCTATCAGAGTTTTCTCTAAGATTAACTACAATAGGGTATTTCAGCAACTAAATCAGACCTGCCTTAGGACTGATAGTCATAAATAGACCTTAACATATATTGTACATGCTAGTCTCTAGTTTGGAGGCTTATGTGTGAAGCAGTAGGACTCCAGAGGGTAGGGTCTCTTCTTTTAGCTGAAAAGTCCAGTATAAACTGTTCAGTTGTTTTTAATTGCATTCACAATCCTGTGTGACCTAATTGGATTTACTGGATTTAGCTAACAATCAGCTGCAGGGTAGAAGCCTGTTGTTTAAGTCAATCAGGACCTGGCAGGTGGGCCTTTGTATTTAAAAGTAGGTTGGGCACTAAGCCTCCAATTTGAAGGTCCATGTATGAAGCAGTTGGATTCTGGAGGGTAGGATCTCCTGTTAATTGTGTTTAGTACAACACTGGTCTATCAATTTGTTGTACTGAGGTAACTTGGGGTTACTGTGATACTGAACTCTGTGCTACTGACATGTCAAATGCCATTATGGTTACCTATGGTGGACAGTGTTCAGTGGAGCTCCCAGATTAAGGCAGGCTTGGAAGCATCCACTTCCTAACCAACATGTCTCTGGAAACTCTATGAACATTAGAGAAACAATGAGAGTTATAGAATAGAGTTCAGATCTTTTTTTATTTCATAGGGGCGCTATGAGTTGTGTTCAACTTGACAACTCTTAATAACGACATTTCAGAAATTAACTTATAAAATTACACACTGTGATCCTATTTAGAAGCATTTGCATGTGAATCCTAACACCAACACTTATCCTCTTGAGTATGTAATTTAATTTCTTTGAACGTTATTTTCTCCTCTGTAATAACTGAATAATAATATTTACCTTCAGAAACACTCTAAGGAGAAGAAATAACTTATATATCACATACAGCAAAATGAGTAACAGTTGACTGACTTTGAATGCACAGAAACTTTTTCAAATGTTTGCAAAGACATACATTACAGAAAATGAGTGGCCTTCCTTCACGTGAAGAATCTAGATATAGATCTATAAGAGCCATGAAAAGCACTTGTTTTGCCATTGATCTAAATGGATTCCTAAGCTTAACCATCTAAAGCATAAAGGGCATTTATAATTATCCACATATTTTTATTGATGTGGTCAACTAATAGAAACCATTAAAGGGCCCAAAATAAAGTGCTTGACCCTAAATAAGCTCGTCTGCTTATCCACACTGGTGTAATTAACTTCCCACTGCACTGAGAAAGCGAATTCAAAGAGTGTGTGTACTTAGACTTTCCTGTTTTCATTTTCATGGAAGGATCAATGACACCAACTAAAATCTCAAGCAGAGATGGAAAATAAAGCAGCATATGGAACAGAGACAAGGCCACTGAAAGTGATTTCCACTAGCTCTAATAATTCATCATTACAACCAGATAGACGATATTTGACTGAAATTGAATTCACCTATCCAGAAGACTGCTATAATAGGGGCAAAGATCAGGGGTCGTTGACTAATCATAGGGTTACACAATTTGATGGGTGGAGGATGGGATCGGTAAAGGAAAGGGGAAAGATCCAGTGTGAAAATCAGTGGATACAAACTTTATAAGTAAACCAGTATAACAAACAAAACAAAACAAAAAACCAAAGACTTCTACAGAATGACTCTGATCCCTGATCAAGCTCTGTGGAATCAACAATGACAGAACTTAAGTTCTTTCTTCATGGAATATTGTTGTGTGCCACAGAGTTGGAACCAACCCTCCAGTGGGTTGCACCCATCCTCCTCCCTCTGAGCAGCTGGCGGTCTTAAAACCGCATACCTTTGGGATTGCGGTGCAGCTTCTTGCCACTAGGCCACCAGAGCTCCCTTGTTTTAATCAGAGTAGACTTGTTTAAATCTTTGTTTAAAAGAGTAGACTTGTTTAAATCAGTTATGATCCTGGGAATATGGGATGTGGTGTTGCTTCAAAGTTCAATCTCATCTTTCATCTCTATCTGTTTATGATTTGGGGGACTGTAACATCTATGGACAGAGGACTATGTCTACAACAATACTCACACTGCTGCTCTGAGGCCTCCCATTCCTAGGTTCTAAAAGCTGGGCCTTAAAACACAAAAAGACTCTTACAAACAGGAAAACACTTAAGATTCTTTAGGAATATTTTGTTTTCCAATTATAATGAACATACTACTTAATAATAAAGTACAAACAGCTCATAGCAGACCTCTGTGTCACTCATAAGGCAACAGTATAAATTTAGCAGCAGTAGAGTTTCTAGAGTGCTGGCTTTTTGCATCAAACTAATGTTTAACCATATCTGTTATTGTTGTTATGTGTTTTCGAGTGGGAGTCAACTCATAGCTGACCCTCCAGTGGATTTTTTAGAGGTGGTAAATTATACAAGAGGAGGTTACCCATCTTTCTTCCTTAGAGTGGCTGGTGGTGGCTTTGAACTACCTGCCTTTGGGTTGGCAGAGAAATTCCTTACCACTAGACCACTAGAGCTTCCTATAAACACATCTATACTACATACTTCAGGAGAGAGATGGACTATATTCTCCTATGACATTTACTGTATCTGAAAACTTACTGGAGGGTCAGCTATGGGTTGGTTCTGACTTGACAGTACACAACGACAACATACTATGTACTATATCAAACTACATTCTTCAAGAGTACTGGTAGCATGTGGGATAAGTGCTCAGCTACTAACTGAAAATCTGATAGTTCAAATCCACAAACTACTCCATGGAAGAAGGTGTGGCAGTTTGTTTCTAATTTTGTACTTTCATTTAAAATAAAAATGTTTCTTGATAAAATGTCAAAGCCTTAACAAAAAAAAACAACCAAAAAACAAAGATTTACAGCCTTGGAAATGCTGCAGGCCAGCTAGTCTACTCTGTCGTACAGGGACACAGTGAGCAAGAATTGGCTCTATGGCCATAGGTAGAAAGAATGCTTTGTTTGCAACTTTTCAGGAACTGGGATTTAATATTATAATTAAACAGCTTTAGTTTGTTTGCCTCCACAATCAATCTTATTGTTATCAGCAGCCAGGAAATTAAAAGATGAATTGCACTAGTGAAGTCTGCCCAAGGTTATCTCCAGAGTACTGAAGGATAGTGATGTCACTCTGGAAAATAAGGTGTGCCTGATCGAGGCCATGGTCTTCACAATTGTGTGCTATGCATCAGAAAGCTGGACAGTGACTAGGGATGATAAAAGGAGAATTGATGCCTTTGGGCTGTGGTGCTGGAGAATAGTCCATGGACTGCTAAGAGAATGAACAAGTTTGTCCTGGAGAG
Organism: Elephantulus edwardii; assembly: GCF_000299155.1. Classification (NCBI taxonomy): domain Eukaryota; kingdom Metazoa; phylum Chordata; class Mammalia; order Macroscelidea; family Macroscelididae; genus Elephantulus; species Elephantulus edwardii. The sequence continues at coordinate 2,296,927 of NW_006399893.1, read as the reverse complement.
GGTGAAATAAGGCTGCCCATTGGAGACAACATTCTGAAGCTTCTCTGACATACTTTGGGCATGATACAAGGAGGGACATATAAGGTCCTTGGAGAGGGACCTTATGCCTGGGAGGGAGGAGGGACAGCACAAGAGGGGAAGACCCTTGATGAGATGGATTGATTCAGTGACTCGGGTAATGAGGGTAGGTGTATCAGAACCAATAAGGTTGTCTCAGGATAGAACAGGATTCAGAGTTGTTATATATAGGGTCTCTATGAGTCACGGGCAACTTGATGGCACATAACAACACACATAACAACAACAGCATTTTATCTTTTCTAAAAATATATAACCAATGCAATTTGCAGTTCTTTGTTTTCTCAACTAGATATCAAAGTCAATACAGCGCAAATGTGAAGGGCATAGATGGAACAGAAAATATGGAAAAGAAAAATAGACTAGTATTTTGTTATTATACAAACTTCCTTACATTTCCCAAAATAATGCATACTTGGTATTTTATTGATATCTCTTCTTGTATACTATTATACTACCTATAAAAACTAATTATCAGTTATCAAAAATATTCTGTCATAAAATGTTGTCTTATTTAAATCTCAGGAAAGACTGTCAATAAACGCTGATTAAATACTTGCCAATAACTAAGTAATATGTCAAAAAGCATGGCGTAGTAAATTTAGTGAAATTCCTATGTATGTAATTCTATTTTCTTAATCCAAACATTTATTTCTCAAGGGCAAGTAGTTTCCGGCCACTTCTGAACTGCAACCGTAATCAACTAAGGACATATTTATATCTCAAACCAATAACACATGGAATAAAAGCCAAATAGAAGGAAGCTATTTCCCCCTTCCTGATGATGTTAGCAATATAGCTTATCTGTTTATTTGCTGCTGATTGCACAATTTAAAGTTTAGTTGCTACCCAGCATATGCATTAAAAAAATTAAAGAACTATGTTATTTTATATGAATAGTAGCTAAAACAACATCAACAATTGAAATACAGCAACGATGCTGTTAGATATCGTCCAGTTGACTACAACTCCTAGAGACCCATAAACAGATCAGAACCTCACCCTACCCTGACCCACAGTCTCAATATCCACCAAGCTCAAGCCCCTTGTTGCTGCCACTATTGCAGATGGAGTGCTTTGTCAAGCCATTCTGTTAAGGGTTTTCTTCTCTTTTGATGACACTCTACCTTCCCACAATGGTATCTTTTTCAAGGACTGGTCATTCCTGGCAACAACAATCAAGAAAATATAAGATAGGCTAGGCTACGGGCTAACCAAATTATAGAAAAATACTTCACTAAACATCACATTAAGGACCTTGCTGCACCTGCCCCTAGCTGCAATTCTCCATGCTCCCAGCACCCAGAGAGGCACGCTATACACCAAAGAAGCAGACATGGCAGAGCGATGGTGGCCAGGCTTGGACTGGGGCTGCTGCTCCTCACACTGCTCCTCTCCACACAGATTCATTCAAATAATACAACTGCCATGCCACAGTCAAGTAATTCCTCCCAGTATACATCAGTTGCCACACACTCACCCAACACCACCAGCAAGGGAAGTGGAGGTCCCCTGCAGTGCAGCCAGTCTCCTTGTGGTCTCGCTCTTCCTTCTACATCTCTACTGCTAAAGAGACTCCAGCCAAGAAACACCTCTATTTCCCCATCTTCTCAACTCAATCCAAACGGCGCCTAGAAATCCAGTGTGACAAGGAAAAACTAGATCTCATCATATCTACTGATTCCACATCTTATTTTATTGACCCAGAAAGTGTTGAGAATCTCTGATTTTGTGAACATGTGAAGAGCTAGACTAGATGATGAATGCCAGGATCGTATGTAGTGAAGTTTCCAGTACCAGATGAAGAGCAACAACGTCCACAAGTCTAGAGATAATTTCCTTAAAATGGAGCCTAGGAAATCTGGACACTTACAGCTACTTAAAAAAATACAGTTTTATCTAGAAATAAAAAGAATAATATTAACAACATTGATTTCACATTACTGGTATAGTGAGGCACAGAAAGGTTAAAACTTGTTAGAAGTCATACAACTACTAATTGTCTGAGCTGAGTCAGAAATTGAAAAGGAAGATGTTATACGTCATGTTTGTACCTATTATGCCATATTGATCCTGGTTCATATTTCACACACGTATTTTTCATTACACTGCTACTAGGTAATTCAGTTATGCTGTTTTTCTGCAATGCTAACTTTGCACCTGTTGTCAGGAGAGGCTTGTCCTTGGGAAAAGACAGTATGCTGGGAAAGGCAGAGGGACAGAGAAGAGAGGAAGTCCCCTAAGGAGAGTGACTGTACCAATGGGAGATCATGTTGAAGAGCATGGGAATGGCACTCAATAGGACAAGGCACAGATATGTTGTTCATAGGGTTGCTATAAGTTGTAGATGACTTGATGACATCTAATAATAACAACAACAAAAATAAACCACAGTTAAAGATTTCTTACTAGGCTCACCAGTAAGTTTAAATTTCTGAGTGAGCACAAAGAAATGTTCCAAGAATCACGAGATGGGAGAAATTGAAACAATATTTTTCTAAATAGAAAAATTACTTTTCTAAATTGAAAAAGTATTCTCCTAAATAGAAAAGGTAGAGAAATAGAAAAGTCTATAATAGAGAAGCAGGAAAATGATAAGAGTATCTGAAAACAAACATGAAACAAGTCAGTTCGGAACACTCAGCAGAAACAATACAGACAAAGAATGATTAGATAAATAACACAAACATACGAACGAATATAATACCATAGTAATGTTTACAAGTGAAAAACGATCAAATTCTAATCACTGACAAAAGAGAGAACATAAGAGCAAAGGCTAAAATGGTGGAAAATGCTAAAAATAAAATACATAGGTTAGAAATAATAACAACTAGAAAAAAGTGAAATAACGTTTCTAAAACAAAATGCTCAGATAGGAACAAAAGTTAGCTGGAATTCCATCTGTGCAGCACTTGGGATCTTTGTTTTAAAAGCAAATGTCTTTGATGTTATTTGTTTGGTTTTGCAGTTACATTGCATTTTCACCATATATATTGTTATGCATCATCTAGTCAGAAATGATTCATAACTGATCCTTCAGTGGGTTTTCAGGGCTATAAATCCCACCAGAGGAGACTGTTCATCTTTCTCCTGCTGAGCAACTGGTGGATTTGAACAGATAGTCTTTGGGTTGGCAGTGCAATACCTTACTACTAAGCCACCAGAGCTCTCATAAGCAGAGAAAGAGAGAGTAAACGAGATTGATAGACAGATAGATATGCATGTTGTTTTTATGTGCTGTCAAGTCAGAACTAACTTATAACTGGCCCTCCAGTTGGTTTTCAGAAGCTATAAATCAAATGAGAGGAGAATTCTCATTTTCCCCCCATGGAGTCCCTTGTGGATTCGAACTACAAGGCTTTGAGTTGGTAGTACAATTCCTTACCTACTAAACCAATAGGGATTTCAAAGTGTGTGTGTGTGTGTGTATATGTGTGTGTGTGTGTGTATAATATGCAATATGTACGCCAGGGATGCATCCTGTCTCCATACCTTTTCAACATGTATGCAGAGCAGATTATCCAAGAGGCTGGGCTCTATGAGGAGAATTGTGGCATCAGGATTGGTGGAAGATCTATTAACAATCTGCGTTATGCAGATGACACAACCCTGCTTGCTGAAACTGAGGAGGACCTCATGCACTTGCTGCGAAGGGTCAAGGACTGCAGCCTTCAGTATGGACTAAGGCTCAATGTCAAGAAGACAAAGATTCTCACCACTGGACCAATTAGCAGCGTCAGGATGGATGACGAAGAGATTGAGAGTGTTCACAGCTTCAGTTTGCTCGGCTCCACAGTCAACACTCTTGGTACCAGCAGTCAGGAAATCAAAAAGCATATTGTGATGGGAAAGTCTGCTGTTAGGGACCTCTCAAAGGTACTCAGGAGCAACAGTGTCTCTCTGGAGACTAAGGTGCGCCTGATACAGGCCATGGTATTTGCAATCGCTTGTTATGCATCAGAGAGTTGGACAATGACTAGGGAGGACAGAAGGAGAGTGGATGCTTTTGAGCTGTGGTGCTGGAGAAGGGTACTGAATGTACCCTGGACTGCCAGGAAAACAAACAGATCCATCTTGGAGAGGATTAAACCAAGCTACTCCTTGGAGGCAAGGATTCTGGGGCTTCGTCTGACATACTTTGGACATGTTGCCAGGAGGGACGGGTCCTTGGAGAGGGACATCATGCTTGGGAGGGTGGAGGGACAGCACAGGAGGGGAAGACCCTTATGAGATGGATTGATTCGGTGACTGGGGTAATCGGGATGGGTGTGTCAGAGGCGGTGTGGTTGGCGCAGGATAGAGCAGGGTTTAGGGCTGTTGTGCATAGGGTCGCTATGAGTCAGAAACGACTCGACAGCACATAACAACAACAACAACAACATATATATAATTTCAACTAACATAATATATATACCATATATATGATTTCAGCTAATATTTTGATCACTTAGTATAATATTCCACATGTATTAAAAAATTTCACCCTCAAAGCATTAATATTAGTAGCACAAATACAGCACTTAGTAGATGCCAATTTTCACTCTAAGTAAATTATATATATTAACTTGTTTGAAATTTCCAACTTTTACATGTGGTGAGAATTATCATGATACTCATTTTCCAAATATGGACATTAAGCCTAGGCTAAATTAAAAGTCAGTGACAAACAAAAATGTCTTAGAATTTAGACCCAGGTAACCTGACTGCAGGTTACCTGCCCATTTCATGATTACAACATTTTATTGACATCTCTATTTTACTTCCGACAGAGCAGCTAATGTGCCTGAATATGTAATGTCCAATCCTAGAGAGAGTAGATGAAGTTTGATAATTACAACACCTTTAGCTCATAAACGCTGTAAGAAGTGCTACATAGACCAAGTAAATATAAGGAAAGCAGAAATGGACTCTGTGATAAAGGACCCAACATGAACCATTCTCAAAGAATCACATAAAACCTACAAAATATCTTAGTTCCCCAACAACAATTCAACTCACTGCCATTGAGTCAGGATCAACTCATTGCTGATTCTCCAGTGAGTTGTCTGAGGCTATAGATTATATGAAAAGAGGCTGCCTATCTTTCTCCTGAGGAGCATCTGGTGGATTTGAACCTCCTGCTATGCATTGGCAATGCAACCCCTTACTCAGGAGGCCAAAAGAACTCCCTAGGCATTACATTTTTGGGGTACAATCACATATCCCAGGAGTAAATGTTATCATTTTGTTGTTCTTGTTAGGTGTCATCGAGTTGAGTATGACTCATCGTGACCCTATGAACAAAAGAGCTGAACCCTGTTCTATCCTGTGTCATTGTGGGAAGCCATCCTGAGCACGTCTTAGCTCTGCCATGAGCAACACTATTTTGTCCTGGACACTTTGATATACTCACTCCTGACATGCAGTGGCCGCCCTGTCCATCTCTGGGAAACTGTTTACGTAAATCAGTGCCTGTAATTCAATGCCTTGGGGCATGCCCCTCCTTCACTATTGTAAACTGATATCCTGGGGCTGGGTTTCTATAGCAACCTGGCCTACATTAGAGACCCTATATAAGTTGATATTGTTGCATAAATTTGGAGGCTTGATCAGAAAAATTTGTCTTGCCTCCGTTTCTCATGTCTCTTGTCAACCCCTCAGTCCCCACTCCTCCTCTTTAGGTCACGTTTGAACCCACGGGTCGGGTCATGTCATCCTCATACTTACACACAAAAGCCCATTGCAGCAGTCACTGTGTCAATCCACCTGGCTGAGGGTCTTCCTCTTCTTCACCCACTCTCCACTTTTCCCAGCATCATACATACGCTCCTCCTAGCAACATGACCAAAGTATGTGAAGCAAAGTCTCATCATTCTTGCAGCTAAGTCAGCTCCAATTTAAGCTGGCCCTCTTTATAACAGAATGTTTCCCGATTCTGAGCCATCTTCATAAATGGTATATTTGAACTTATTGTTGTAGTTATTGGGCATTATCTTCCAACCTAAAGCTCCCATCTTCTATTGTTATATTGGATGATATTCTCTTGTGATCTATTGAGTTCTCTTTTACTGACGAGTTTGCAGTAGTAGATTACTGGACCTTTCTTCCCAGACTGTCTTAGTATGAGACTCCACTAAAACCTCACCACCATGGGTGACTTTGCTGGTATTTAAAGTACCAGAAACATATCTTCCTTTGTTATAGCAATATGCAAATCTCTCTAGCGTGACACATTGACAGACACGTGGTAGAAAGCAGCTACTATTCCCTGTATATCACTAACAGATTTGAAAGCAATTACAACTCAGATAAAGAACTCTGGGAGTACAGTACATTACGGATTACTCGTTTAATTAAAAAATTTGTGGTTTGAATCCACCAGATGCTCCACAGGAGTTTCCTCCCTTAAAGGTTTAGCCTCAGAAACCAATGGACAGTTGCTATGAGTCAGAATCAGTTGAACAGCAGTGGGGTTTTATGGATGACTTAAATATGGAAAACAACTTTTTCTACCACAGTAACTTCAACTTCTTCACAGCCCTATTTGTGACCTGAAAATTGGGTGATCACGAAAGAAAGAAAAGGGAAAGATCCCCATGGCCTTTTCTATTTAAAGAAACTTGGTATCCTGTGAGAAAATGACATATTTTTCTCTTAACACAATTTCAGATTGTCAAGGTTTCCCCATTCTCTCTACTTCCTTCCTCCATGCAGCACTTTCAGGTAGGGCGTTGTTCGCTTCTCTCTGGATTTTGCTGGTTAGCCAATAAGATATTTCCATCACGCTGGTCTTCGTGTATCATTAGACTGTCTTTGAAAGTGCAGTTAGCTATATCCACCAGTAATTTCTAAAGTCTCTGTTGTGATTTAGGATTTTCTAAAGTCCCTGTTAGATTTAGGATTTTCCTGGCCCATACCTCACGGCCGACTAGACAAGGCGTAGCGTGTGACATTCTCGGCTGCTCACCAAAAGGCCTGTACTTGTACCAGGTACTCTGAGGGAGATAGATGGGAACTCTCTTCCTGTAACGGTGGTCAGCTTTCCAAACCAGATGGAAGGTCTTGATGAGTCAGAAGCAAGTCGATGGCAATGAGTTTTGTTTTCAATCTGACTGTGAGAGTGCAGTGTGTATGGTTGCTGTGGTAGGACGCTCACTATGGGAGGCATGAGTCCCCTGAATGTACCTCAAGGTCAGGTACCACTTGTTATACCATCTCAGTAGATTGATTCTGACTGGATTCTGTGATGTTGAACTGGTTTTATCAGGGCTTCCAGACTAAGACAGGGATAAGAAGGAAGGTATGGTGATCCACTTTCCAAACTCAGCCAAATAAAACTTTGTACATGGGATTATTGTGTATCAAGGAATAACTTAACAGCAGCGAACAACAACAAAGACATGGTTCTAAGCAAATTCCATCTTATGAGGGCAGTCAGCACTTATACATTTATAGTGGGGCATACAGATATGGAGGGGTTTCTCTCAAATCATATTAAAGCCCAGGGATCCCAAGTTGGGGAGATGGATAATGACAAGCTCAGATCGTCTATGTGTCCAAAACCATGTATCATTTTGTCACTGTTAAAACTGACTAGCAATGTATGATTGATAGACAGATGTGCAGGGAACTAGTGAGCACATTTGCATCCCAAAGCTTCAAATCAAGGGGAATGCACTGTCCTCTCTGTTTCTGCTTTCCTTTCAAAACTGTCTGAATTTTGATAGTTTTCACTTTTCCAACACATTTCACCTTCACAATGAAATTCCTCCCCAATCCCGGTCCCTTCAGGGAACCCTCATCTGTCTACTTGCTTCTCTATGTTCTCTCTCTTCTGGCAAAGGAAAATAGCTCTATGTAGGATGCAGACCTATGTTAAAACTCTGCATTCGGAGTCCTTCAGCTCTGTCACTCTGTGTCTGAAGAAATCTATTTGGAGTTTACCAAATACTTCTCTTCCGTCTGACTGGCTCTTTTATTTGAAAGCTTTGTCTCTGGGACTTTTATCTCTGAAAATTTCTACAATTTCATTTTGTGAATTTGACTCTTTTTGTCACTTTGTACATGAAGAAGGATTCCTAACTCTCCAGGACACAGTGGCTTCCTGGATATCAACACTGCAACTTCTTGTCCAGGAAGGCAGAGAGGAGAAAAGCACACACATATATTTAAAAGAATGGGATCTGCCAGCATCCACATTTCTCAAGAGAATTTTACATGCAGGCTCTATATAATTTTCAAAGCCTAAATTCAGAATTTATAGTAACGGGGAAAATTCTTTGTAATGTGAAAAAAAATTACATTTGTAATGCAGAATGTGTTTTGTCAAAAGGTGAACTTCTACAACAAAAAATAATACCTTAACCTGGAAAGAATAGTTTTATAAGGTAGCCGCATCTGTGCTTTGCCTTTAAAACCTATCAAATATGTGACTTTGGTAAACTATTATGTTTCTTTGAGGCTCCATGTCTTATATAAATGGGAAAGCATTACTATAAACTCCGATGATATTTCTGGGTCTAACTGCATGGATCACAAAAAAATGTGTCTAATCCTAAGGAAAATGGGAATCCCAGAACACTTGATTGTGCTTATGTGAAACCTATTAGTGAACCAGGAAGCAGTTCTCAGAACAAAGTAGAGAAACACTGCATGGTTCAAAATCAGGAAGGAGTATGTCAAGGATGCAGCCTGTCTCCATACCTTTTCAATCTATATGTAGAACGGATCATCCGGGAGACTGGGCTTTATGAGGAGAAGTGTGGCATCAGGATTGGAGGTAGACTCATCAACAACCTGCCTTATGCAGATGATATAACCCTGCTTGCTAAAACTGAGGAGGACCTGATGTGCTTGCTGCAGAAGGTAAAGGACTGTAGTTTTCAATATGGATTGAAGTTCAACATGAAGAAGACAAAGATTCTACGACTGGGTAAACTGGTAGCACCATGATAGATGGAGAAGAGATACAGGTTGTTAACAATTTCGGCTTGCTTGGCTCCATAATCACTCTTAGCACCAGCAGTCAGAAAATCAAAAGATGAACTACATTGGGAAAATCTGCTGTCAGGGATCTCTCCAGAGTACTGAAAAGCAACAATGTCAGTCTAGAGACTGAGGTGTGCTTAATTCAGGCCACGGTCTTCACAATTACTTGCTATGCATCAAAGAGCTGTACAATGACTAAGGATAACAGATGAATTAATGCCTTCGAATTATGATGCTAGAGAACAGTCTTGAACATACTCTGGACCACCAAGAAAACAAATATATTTGTCCTGAAGAGGGTGAAACCAAGTTACTCCTGAAAGGCTAGGATTTTGAAACTCCATCTCACATGCTTTGACATGTGGCCAGGAGAGACCGTTCCATGGAGAAGGATGTCATGTTTGGAAGGGTGGAGGGACAGCACAGTAGAGGAGGACCCTGGAAGAGATGGACTGCTACAGTAACTGGGACCATGGAGGTCGGTGTGTTGGAATTAGTGAGATTTGCTCAGGACAGGGCTGCAGGTGACTTGACAGCACATAACAACAACAACAACAATGAGTTTTAACGAGAATTATGGATCAGAGTCTCACAGAAAAATATCTGGAAATTTCCAAGCACTAATTATATATAACATGCTATTTTATTATTGTTTAAATGAGAATAAAGTACACTGTAAATAGAAAAATTATTTAGGTCAAAGATGCTATCTCTTTTCACCATCTCACTTTCTTCTAAGCTAGAAAAATACGATAAATTAAAAGGGCTATAAAGTTAAAAATAGTATTACCCACTCTATTAACACATTCAGTCAACTAATCTAAGTATCTATCCACCTAGCTATATAGCTATAAAAAAGATTTGGAAGAGGAAGGAGAAAAAAAACAATAATTATATTACAAACATATATTGAGTTTGGTTAAGGGCCAGGTTATTAGGGTGATCAAAATAATATCACTAAAGAAAGGAAGACATGGAGAGATGCTCAAGAGTTCTAGAAAACAAAGGAAAATGTCATTACATACATCATCCTACATTTCAGTAATAACACACTTTTAAAGTGAATATATAGGAAGTCTGTAACTGAAACTGATAGAGTGTTTAAACTACCATTACCCACCCTATAAGCCTGGAAATAGCTCAACATCAAGAAAACAAATATTCTCACACTGGGCCAATTGGCAGCATCATCATGGATGGTGAAGAGATTGAGATAGTTAACAGTTTTCGTTTACTTGGCTCCACAATCAACACTCTTGGTAACAGCAGCCAGGAAATCAAGAGACGAATTGCATTGGGAAAGTCGGCTGTGAGGGACCTCTCAAGAGTACTGAAGAGCAATGACATTAGGCTGGAGACTAAGGTGCGCCTGATCTGGGCTATAGTCTTCTCAATTACGTGCCATGCATCAGAGAGTTAGACAGTGAATAGGGCTGATAGAAAGAGGATTGATGCCTTTGAGCTGTGGTGCTGGAGAAGAGTGTTGAATATACCATCGAGTGCTAGGAGAACAAACAGGTTTGTCCTAGAGAAGGTGAAGCTGGAAGGCTCCTTGGCATCAAGGATTCTGAAGGTTCTTCTGACATATTTTGGGCATATTGCAAGGAGGAACATGGAGAGGGACATCATGTTTGGCAGAGTGGAGGAGAGGAAGACCCTCAATGAGATTGATCGATTCTGTGAGTGGAGTGGCGAGAATATGTGCATTTGCGATGGCTAGGTTGGCACAGGATAGAACAGCGTTTAGAGCTCTTCTTGTACACAGGGTCACTATGAGTCGCAAACGACTCAATGGCACATAACAACAGCAACCTTCACTCAAATAATAGGCTTTTGTTATTGTTTTTATGTGATCTCGAATCAACTACCAGTTATACTGAATCTATGAATAACAGATCGGGACCTTGCCCTATTTGGCCCTACCCTCATGATGTTCTTCACACTCAGGCCCATTGTTATAATCACCATATCAACACATCCTGTTGAGGGTCTTCTTCTCATATGCTGAATGAAGACCCTCAGCATGGCATCTTTTCCAAGGACTGGTGTGTGATCCACATATTACCACATTCTTCTTTGTATGTTTGGCTTCTAGGGTAATTTGTTAAACATACAAATTGAATAGGTATGGTGAAAAGATAGACCCCTGATGCACATCTTTCCTGATTTTAAATCATGCAGGGTTTGATCTATTTGAAAGACTGCTTCTTGGTTTGGGTACAGGTTCTGTAATGAGCACAATTAAGTGTTTTGGAATACCCATTCTTTTCAATATTAGCCATAATTTATTATGAGCACATACACAAATTCCTTTCACATAGTGAGTAAAACACAAGTATATATTTATTTCTGCTGTTTTGTGGTTTCATCCTAGGTCCATATAAAGTTAGCAGTTAGATTGTTGCTTCTGTGTCCTTTTCTGAAACCAGCTTAAATTTATGACAGTTCTCTATTGATACAACATTTAAATTTATATAATAATAAAATTCACTAGTTTTATGGGTTTTAGTAAATCCAGGGAGTCTTATATACAACACCAAAATCATAAGCAAACAGTTTCATCATCTTCAAAATTTGTTATTCCCTGGTTGTCAACTCTATTCCCCAAACCTAATCACTTAAAAGCTTTGATCTTCCCCTCATCTCCCAACTAAAGCACTATAGAAACAGAATCACACTGAATCAACCTGTTGTTTCTCTTCTTAGTCGATCACATTTAATGTTCATTCATACTGTTTTATGTGTCAATAATTTTTTCCCGTTTGTTTCTGTGCATTGTATAGATCTAGCACTTTTTCTCTATTAATTCACTTGCTGATAGACATCTGAATTGTTTCCAAACTTTCGTGAATAAAGTTCATATTTTGTTTTTATGGAATATGTATGTCTTGATTTATCTTATGCAACAATTAGGACTGGGGCTGCTCAATCATAGTGTATATTAACTTTATAGAGAAAATTGTCAATCTGTCATGCAAAGTGGCTGTCTGATCCTACTGTCTCAAAACTTGTACGGGAAGTTCAAACTGTTCTGCATCTGTGAAGCTGGTAGGGTCAAAATATTTATTTTGTTGTAATTATTCTCATACACAAGTAGTAGTGCTGTGGTTGTTTGATTTTCATTTTAATGGTTAATAACGTTAAACACCATTTCATGTGGCTATCTGTCATCACTTTTTAAGTATTTGTTCAAATCTTTTGATCTTTGCTATTTTTCTTTTTATTGAGTCTTAAGATTTATTTATTTTCTGGATGCAAATCCTCTACCAATCATGGTTGGCTAATAGGTTCTCCCAGTATGTGGCTTTTGTTTCATTCTCCTAATCTTATCTTCTCTAGGAAATAATTTTTAATTTTTCTTAAGTCTAATTATCTACTAGTCCTCAGTGAAACATGCTTCCATTGGTGTGAAAATTTGCCTTTAAAATAGAAAATCTTCTGCAATGACTAGAACCTGAATTGTCTGCTATGAAAAATGAGTCAATACTTGTATAGTAAGACCTAAACTTTTATCATTTTGGACACAGTGAAGTTTATAGAAAGCATGCCTTAGTGGGTAGCCCTAATAAGAGTATTTTGCATATCAATAGTGTTTAATCCCAGCTTTTCTGTAACAAATATTTACTGAATAATAACCAAGAGTATATAGCACTATATTAAAAATTATAGCATGAGCAATGCAATACAAATTACTTTCTGGCAAATACAATAATTGTATAGAATCTCTATACAATACAAGTTGTATAGGACTTTGGTTTTATTTACTGCAAAATCACCCTGCACAAAGCTTATATCACAGTGATGTCGTCAGGTGCTCTCAAGTTGAGTATAACTCATAGTGACCTATGACCAATGAATCTGAACTCTGTCCTATCCTGTGCCATCCACACATTCAAAGTACGTGAGACCAAGTTTTACCATCCTTGTCTCTAAAAGTATATTGGTTCCACTTTCTCCAATACACATTTGTTCTTTTGGCAGTCCATGGGATATTCAGTACTCTTCCCAAGACCACAACTCAAAAGCATCAACTCTTCTTTTGCCAACCGTAATAACTGTCAAACTTTCAGATGTATTCCAAGTAACTGAAAGGGCCATGGTTTGAATCAGGTGTACCTTAGTTTTTAAACAGACATCATTCTCCCTAGCACTTTGTAGAAGTCCTTGGCAGCAAACTTTCTCAATGTCATATGTCTTTTGATTTCTTGACTGCTATTACCAGGTGTATTGACAGTGGATGAAACCGTTGATAGTTTTAATCATTTCTCTATTTATCATGATGTTAAGTATTGGTTGAGTTGATGTAACTCATATTGAAGACTGTTGTCTTTGCTATTCTGCAGCAAGTGTTTCAAGCACTACTCATTTTCAGTAAGCAAGATTGTGTAGTCTCCATAATAGGTTGTGGATGATTCTTCCTGCAATCTTGATGCCACACTCCTCTTCATAAAGCCCTGCTTCTCAAATTATTTGCTCAGACCATAGGATGAATAACTATGGAGAAAAAGTAGAGTACTGACATAAATCCTTCCTGATTTTTAAACCATGTTGTATTCCCTTTCCTCTGTTCAAACAACAGGTTCGCAGGCTAGCAATAGGTTTCACATGAACACAATGAAGTATTCACGTATTCCCATTCTTCTCGATGTTATCCACAGTTTGTTATGATCCATACACATAAGCCTTTGCATAGTTAAAAACAAACAAATTACAAATAGACATTATTCTGGTATTTTATGCTTTCCGCTAAGATCATCTGATATCAGCAACTATGTCCCTGCATAATCCACCGAAATAAATTCTGAATGAAAGAATGCATAAGAAAGAAGAAATTATTAAGAAAGACATCTAGCTTATTTAGGGTCTGGATTCTATTTTTGTGGCCTAGTCCTTAGTGAGTTGCATTGCTAACATAAGGTCTATGCCTCTCTGGTGGTCTAAATTCAGAAAGAAAGATGGTATCTCTTCCCATGTGATTTACATATTCAGAAAAAGAACGGGGGAGCACATGTAAAATGGTTCTGACTCAACAACAATGAAATGAGTATGCTTTTGTAGTATTCATTCTCTACGCTTCACCCCTAGAACACATGTTTGAGGACTAAAATTGACTTGTCAACTAGAAAACCATTATCTAAAACTCTGGTTTCTAATCACAACATTCCTACATTACTAACCTCCTGGATTTAAATTCTAACCCTGCCATTTATTTTCCAAGCACACAATCATTCTGCCTTTGGTTTCCTTATTTATTAAAATATTGTATTCCATAAGTGACTGTAATACTAATAGCACATTTTTCCATAATACTCCTATTTTATTGAACTATTGTGGAATTATAAATATAATTTCCTAAGACAAAGACCTACAACATAATGTTGTTGTTGTTGTTATGTGCCGTCGAGTCGTTTGTAACTCATAGCGACCCTATGTATAACAGCTCTAAACCTTGCTCTATCCTGTGCCAATCTCATTGCCTCTGACAAACCCATCCCGAGTACCCCAGTTACTGAATCAATCCACCTCATAGAGGGTCTTCCCCTAGAAAATATAATATTGTTATGTATGGTACATATGGGATAGCAATATATTAAAAGCTATAAAAAATTGTGGTTCATTTTAAGAAAAATTTTAAGCTAAGGACTCTGGGAGGTTTACCTCTAATAGTGTACAAGAAAGCCAAGATAAGCTTGTCTTTTCTTTCAGGTGGTATTGCCTCCGCCTTTTTTTGTCTCAATCACATAAGTGTTACTGCTATTTTAATAACTATGATAATGATAGTGCCATTCCTTGCCTATATATTTTGGGATGATCTATGAACACTCTGATAAATGGGGAGAATATTATGATAACGGGAGAAAAGATTGAAGTTTTTAACGATTCAGTGATCCACAACAAATACCCCTGTTAGCAGCTGTGAAGAAAGTTGTGCTGGTATACTCTGCTACCTCATCTCTTTACTGTTGTGAACAATAAGCATGGCTGTTATATCTGTTAGTGTCACAGCTATTTTTAGGGTATACTCTTCTTAGTAGTGGGATACTTGGATTACATGGTATTTTATTATAAAAGTTTTAAAGAAAGAACAAACTGCATTCCATAGTAGATGCACCATTTTACATGCCCACCAGAAGTGTATGAGAGTTCCAGTTCACTGCACCCTCACCAGCATTTGTTATTTTCTATGCTTTTGAATGTTGCTATTGTTGGGGTGAAAGGATATCTCACTGTTGTTTTGATTTGCATCTATCTGATAACTAGTGCTTTTAAGTAATTCTTTATGAGTTTCTTTTACATCTGAATGTCTTCTTTAACAAAAAGTCTTTGCATATCTTTTGCCTCCTGTGTAACTGAGTTGTCCTACCCCGCCCCCCCCCCAAGTGCTGGTTCTTGTTATGTGTCACTGAGTCACATTTCCTCTAAATTTTGTATATGAGCCCTTATCAGATATATCATTGCCAAATATTTTCCCAGATTGAAAGATCTCTTTTTATTATTCTTTTGCTGAAATTTTTGGATGCATACAAAGATTACTTTTTAGGAAAAAAAAATCATTTTATCCTCTACTGTGTATGTATTTTTGGCTATGTTTGATAGCCTATTTGTATTGCAAATTAAGAATCCTAAGTGTGTTCCTTTGAAAGGAGGAGTGACATCCACTTCCATAATAACTTGCCTCCAGAAACCCTATGAACCTGGAGAGAGGTTGAAAGGCACCCAAGCGCTGAGGACTCTCCTTCACAGGGTCGCTATGAGACGCCTGCGACTCGATAGCACTTAACAACAAGTGTGTTCCTATTTTTCTCTAGTGGTCTTTACAGCTTTTGGGTTTACCCCCAGATCCTTGATCCACCTTGAGTTAGCTTTTCTGTATAGTGTGAGATACAGATCTTGTTTCAGTTTTCTGTATACAGATATCCAGTTTTGCCAGCCCCTTTTGTTAAAGAGGCTATCTTTTCACCATTTTAATACTTTTTATCTCCTTGTTAAAAATCTGTTCACCATAGGCAAATGGATTGATTTCTGGGTAGAAATTAACTCACAGACATTCCAATAGGTGAAAGGAAAGATAATGCAGAATGAGTGGATGATCAGACATTCTATGTACGATAATGATACGGGGGAAATATGCATGACTGAGTCACAAAAAAGTTAAAATTTTTACACACAGAATGAATCTTGGCAGGTTAACAAGTATGAGAATTGAGGGAGAGGGAAACAGATGCAAATAGGTTGACTGAAAGGAAAAACAATGTGCAATGAAAATTTGATCAGACACTAACGAATTTTATAAATAATTTAAATCAGTGCTAGAAAACAAAATGTATATGAACAATTGAATAAAAACCAACTAATAAAACACAAACAAGCACTCACTAGAGAGACTACCCCCAGGGTGTATGTGACTAGAGAGGGCATAGTGAGGAGTGGGGAGGGAGCTCCAGTGACCTCCCTGAAAAAAAACTACACAGTTGGGGAAGCTGGTCAGACCTCTGGCCACCAGGGACAATAATGGAGTTTAGGAGAGAGAGGCCATGCTCAGGTGGGAGACTTTACTCACAATGTGGAGCAAGGAGGGAGTGGCAAGTGTCTACCCTAAAGAGCAAATGCATCAGTTGGGGTAGCAGGTCATGCCACCAACCACCAAATACAATAACAGTCTTTAAGAGAAGCCTTTAATATGGATTGCATCTTAATGTCAAAAAACCAAAAATTCTTACCATTGGACTGAAAGACAAAGTCATGATGTTTGTTCTTAAGTGACGTTGAGTCGCAGGTGACTCATAGTGACCCTATGAAGAAGAGTCCTTGATGCAAAGGCATGATAGATGGGAGAAATGAATGAAAGAGTCAACAACTTCATGTTACTTGGAGCCACAATTAACATCCTTAGTATCAGAAGTCAGGAAATCAGGAGACATGTTGCACTGGAAAGTCTACAATTAGGGACCTCTCCAAGTTATTGAGTAGTAAGGATGTCAGTTGGAGGATTAATGTGTGTCGAATTCAGACACTATGGTGACAAAAGAAGAAGTTCAGGCTGCTTTGAAGAAAATGGCAAAAAATAAGGCTCCAGGAATAGATGGTATACCATTTGACATATTTCAGTTAACAGATGCTGCCCTGAACGTGCTCACCAAGTTGTGCCAAGAAATCTGGAGAACCGCCACTTGGCCAACCGACTGGCAGAGGACAATATTTGTTCCAATCCCAAAGAAGGGTGACCCAACTGAGTGTGGAAACTACAGAGCAATATCATTGATTTCACATGCAAGCAAGATTCTACTGAAGATTATCCAAAAACGACTAGAACAGCACATCAACAGAGAACTGCCAGAAGTCCAGGCTG
>NW_006399893.1:2266902-2273710 GCF_000299155.1 Elephantulus edwardii | reverse complement strand
TATAAAGGCAACCCCATTTTTCCTTGTCTTTTCATCTCCAGAGTAATATATCATATGGTTATCTGTCTCAAAATGCCCCATGCCGGTCCATCTCATCTCTCCAATGCCTAATATGTCAATATTTATGCGTTCCATTTCTTTCTTCATGGACACACACAGTGACTACAACAATGACCTCTACTGTGTTAGGAAGTATGCTGATGGCACAGGAGAAGAGAGTGTTCAGATTTGTTGTTCATAGGGTCACTATGCGGCATACTTGACTAGATAGCATCTAACAACAATAAGAAAAGAATACAAGTGCCAGCTGAACATCTTACACTAAGCAAAACTGTCCATCAAAGAAATTAAGTCATTTGCAAAAAAAGCAGGAACTTATGGAATTTGAAAACAAAACTAAGTGAACAAGAAATTATAAGAGTAGTATATCACACAGAAGCACCAAAGAAAAGTGAATGGATGCTGGTAAAGACAAACTACAGAAAAAGAAATACAACAGTCTCTGTCAACAGTCACACAATGTAAATGACTTAAATGTAAAAATTAAGAGAAAAAGAGTAGGATAATGGATAAAAACAGTCTATTAATGTTACCTACAAGAGACACATCTATGAAATGAGTAGAAATATAGACCAATAATCAAAAGCCTGGGTAAACTATACCAGGTAAATGACATCCACAACAAAAAAGGAGTGACAATACTAATATCTGATAAAATAGTTTTAAGGATGAAAACCACCCTAAAAGGTAAGAAAAGTCACCATATAATGATTGAAGGCATAGTAGATGAAAAAGACTTAAGCTTAGTCAACATCCAGGCAATAAATGAAAGACATAGAAAATACATAAAACAACCATTTTCTCTTAATTTATTAACACACTTGAGGAAAGAAACAGATGGCACTACAATAGTAATACAACATTCTCATCAAAGGATAGGTCAAATAAAAAGAAATATAAGGAAGATGTATACGATTTAAAATATACAATTAGCCAAATCATCCTTGTGGTTGTATTCATGGTACTACACCCAGAAAAAGTCAATTTACTTTCTTCTCAAGTGCACATGATACATTCTCCACAACTGATCATAGTTTAGGCCACAAAAGTAAATTTAAACAAATGCAGAAACATTGCAAGTATTTTTTCAGATCACAATGTTATAAAAATAGAAATTAACAAGATGATAAAGAACAGAAACCTACCCACCTGGAGGCTAAATAACACCTTAATACGTAAGCACTCTTCTCCATTGTGATTAACTCCCTCTGAAAACCCACCAGAAGGGCAACTATGGATCAAATCTGGCTCAATGGTACACAACAACAGAACTCTTATAAGTCACATAACAAATAAAATATAAAATAAAAAAGTTCTTCCAGACAAATAAAAATACAACATATCAAAACCTCTGGGATATAGCTAAGACAGTTCTAAGTGGGCAGTTCATAGCTATAAATAAAAACATAGCTATATATATATGTGTGTGTGTGTGTGTGTGTGTGTGTGTGTAGAAAAAATAAGCAAAATTAATGACCTAACTCAACAACTCCATCAAGTAGGAAAATAGTAAAAATCTATCTAATCCATAGCTTCTAGAAGAAAGGGAATTATAAATTCAAGAGCTGAAATTAATGAGATAGAAAACAGAAAAACAATTGAAACTATCAACAAGACCAGGAGATGATTCTTCAAAGGGTCAATTAAAAAATTAAAAGAACAACAAACCACCGACATACTTAACAATAAAATCAAAGAGAAGACACAACTGAAATAAGAAATGAAAGAGGTGACATCACAACAGAACTAGAAAATAAATTGGTAACAACAGAATATTAGGAAAAGCTATACTCTGTTAAATTTTAAAATATAAGGGAAATGACAAATTTCTAGAAACTAACAACCTACTCAGATTAACACAGACAGATGTAGAACACTTGGACAGACTATCACAAACGAAAAAACCGAGCAGGTCATTAAAAGACTCCTTTCCCAAAACACCTGGCCCAGATGAATTCACAGCTAAATTCTACCAAACATTCAGAGATGAACTATCATCCATTCTACTTAGATTATTTAAAAAAAAATAGAAAAAGAGTGAACACTCTTCACCCTCTCCAGGAGAGATCTGTTTGTTCTCCTGGCAGTCCACAGTATGTTTAACACTCTTTTCCAGCACCACAACTCAAGGGCATCAACCCTTCTATTACCCTTACTTATTGTCCACCTCTCAGATGCATTCCACCTAACTGCAAAGACCATGGACTCGGTCAGGCACACCTTATTCTCCATACTGATATTGTTGCTCTTCAGTACTCTAGAGAGGTCTGTGGAAGATTTTCTGACTGTTGGTGCTAAGAGTGTTGGTTGTGGAACCAAGCCAACTGAAGTTATCAACAATCTCAATTTCTTCTCCATCCATAATGAAGCTGCTGATTGGCTCTGCGGGCAGAATCTTTGTTTTCATGATGTTGGGCTACAGTACAGTTTAAAGACTACAGTCTTTGACCTTCTCCCCAAAATGCCTGATGTTCTATTCCGTTTCAGCAAGCAAGGTTGTGACAGCTGCATACGGCAGGTTGTTGGTGAATCTTCCTCTAATCCTGATGCCACATTCCTCCTTGTAGGCTCCCAAATTATTATGCATATAGATTGAAAAGGAATGGAGATAAGATGCATCCTTGATGCATGCCTTTCTTGATCCTAAATTATGCAGTGTTTTCTTGCTCTGTTCTAACTACTGCTCCTTGGTCCAAGTATAGGTTTCTCATGAGCACAATTAAGTGTTCTGGGATTCCAATTCTTCTTTAGGTTGGCAACAATTTGTTGTGATCCACACAGTCAAGTGCCTTTGCACAGTCAATGAAACACAGATAGACATTCCTCTAGTATTCTTTGCATCTAACATTGGCTATGATGTCCCTAGTACCAAGGCCTCTTCTAAACCCAGTCTGCACATCTGCTTATGTACTGTTCCAATAATTTCTGGATAATCTTCAGCAGGATTTTGCTTGTGTGTGATACTATTGATATAGTTTGATGATTTCTACAGTCAGCTGGATCAAAATTTTGGGGGGATGGGAACAAATACAGATCTCTTCCAGTCAGTTGGCAAGGTAGTTGTCTTCCAGATTTCTTGGGATAACTTAGTGAGCCTGTTCAGGGCAGTTTTGAGGTTTTTTGCCAATTCCGTTAGATCATCTTGAACTTCCTCTTTCATCATCCTAGGCTCTTGATCGTATGTTGTTTCATGAAATTCTTCTGTGTCAGCCAAATCTTATAGTACAATTTAGTAGTGTGGCAGGATATAAGGTAAATTTACAAAAATCACTGGGTTTCCTCTACAGTAAAATTTAAAAGTGCAACAATAAATGAATGAAAATCCAAAATCTCTGTAGATGTTCATTAAAATTAATAAAATAATAAATAATAAAATACAGAGATCTATATACAACCAAAAATTGAGATACTAGACAAGTAAAGACCTTATAAGAAAGATTATAAATATGAATGTGAGAAATAATAAGTAACAATAAGTAAATGAAAAAAATGTTCCCTGTTCATGGATAGGAAAACTCAACATAGTGAAAATTCTACCAAAAGCAGTCTCATGCAATCACAGCATTTTATTAGGAGAAGCAAGGCTAAGTTCATAGGACAGGACATCTTACTTGAGGAACAGGAGAATCAACAAAAGAGAAGAAGACTCTGAATGAGAGGAATTGACACAGTGACTGCAACAGTGGATTAATGCACGGATGAGAGTGGAAAAATGGTTTAGGTTTGTGAAACTTTCAACCTATTGCACATAGCTAGGTTAGAGGTGACTTGATGATGCCAAACAAGAAAAATAATATGGTCATTAACATAACTATGAATCCTACTTACCAACATAAAAAAATTCTTTAAAAATTAAGAGAAATATTAAATGTAAAAGCATTTATTCAGTAGTATTAAAAGAATTAAAAAACAGCAACAAAATTCCACACAACAATATACCATAGACTTCCTCAAAGTGTTGAAAAGCCAGAAAACCAGTTTAAAGATTAAGGTGTACCTGAGCCAAGCTATGGTATTTTCACTTGCTCTCCATGCATGTGAAAATTAGACAATAAATAAAGAAGGTCAAAAAAAAGAAATTACACCTTTGGGTTGTGGCATCGGTAAAAATATTGACTATACCATGAATTATTCAAAGATCACATCCACCTGTCTTGGTGAAAGTGAAACCAGCATTCTCCATAAAGGCAAGAATAGTAAAACTCTACCTCAAATACTATGCTTATGTTATCAAGAGGGTCTAGGATGTGGAAAAAGACATCATGCTGGGAAAGGTAGAGGGACAGGCAACTGAGAAAATGACCTTCATTGGCACAGTGACCATATGCCAATGGGTCTCAACAAGGAGATCCAACATTGGGAGATTATGAGGAGGAAGCAAGATAGGGAAAAATCCCAATGTGTTGCTTATTGGGTCACTATGAGTCACAGTCGCCTCACCAGCACCTAACAACAACAATGCACCTTATGTAGAAGCCATCAACATGTTCTAAAAGTATTTATAGTAGGAATGAATTTTACAAATAAAAAGTATTTCCAAACTGCCAAATATTCATAGTTGTATATTCCTCAGACTGCCTCCCTTTGAGAGTTTCTGGTGCTTTATTCCAGTCTTTCTTCCAACTAGTAAACAGTGTTTATGTAATGTTATAGAACATGGCAGGGACCTCATGACTATTTCTGTACTATATTAAATAATCACAATAAAATGTCAAACCACACAATTGTATTGAAGACTTGCAGTAAACCAGGAGTAACTTATTCAATTCAATTTTCTCATCAAAATGATACAAACTAATTAAGAGCCAAAATACTTGGACCAGGAAGCAGTCCTCAGAACAAAGCAAGGAAACACTGCATGGCTCAAAATCAGGAAAGGAGTGTGTCAGGGATGCATCTTGTCCCCATGCCTTTCCAATCTGTATGCAGAACAGATTATTCAGGAAGCAGGGCTTTATGAGGAGGAATGTGGCATCAAAACTGGAGGAAGGCTAATTAACAACCTGTGATATGCAGATGACACAGTCTTGCTTGTTGAAAATGAAGAAGACATGAAGCACTTGCTGCAAAAGGTCAAGAACTGTCATCTTGAAGGTCAACATCAAGAAGACAAAGATTTTCACCACTGGGCTAATTGGAAGCACCATAATAGATAGAGAAGAAATGGTGGTTGTTAGCAATTACAGCTTGTTCAGAACCATAATCAATACTCTTAACACCAGCAATCAGGAAATCAAAAGACAAATTGCACTGGGCAAATCCACTGTCATAGACCTCTCCAGAGTGCTGAAGAGCAACGATGTCAGTCTAGATACAAAAGTGTGCCTAATCCAGGCCATGGTCTTCTCAAATACTTGTTATGCTTTAGAGAGTTGGACAATAACTAAGGATGACAAAAGAATAATAGATGTCTTCAAGTTGTGGTGCTGGAGAAGAGTCTTGAACCTACCATGGACTGTCAAGAAAACAAAGAGGACTCACCAAGTTTCTAGTGACTTGCCTATCAGTTCTGAATAAATTGCATTGTTTGCGGAAAAAAAAAAAAGAAAACAAAGAGGACTGTCCTGGAGAGGGTGAAACTAAGTCTCTCCTTGGAGGTTAGGATTTTGAAGCTCCAACTCATTTACTTTGGGCAAGTCCATGGAAAAGGATATCATGCTCAGAAGGGTGAAAGGACAGTGCAGGAGAGGAAGACCCCAGATGAGATGGATTGGTACAGTAACTGGGGCAATTAGTGAGATTGGCTCAGGACAAGGAAGGATTCAGTTGCTGTACACAGAATCGCTATACATCACAGGCAACTCAACAACACATAGCAACAATAACATTCTATTATAGGTTTGGAAGCAGGAGTGACATCTACTTCCTAAACAACTTTCCTCCAGAAACTCTATGAACTTTGATAAATGTCAATAGTTGTAGAGGGGCTTCAGGACTTTTGTTCATAGGGTTGTTATGAGTCGTGCTTGACTCCAAGGCAATCAACAACAACACTGCTTGTCTAGTTTGTTCTACAGACTCTGTTTAGATACAGGATTACAATGTCATAGGTCAGAGGCACATAAGTTCATGTTTATAATTTGTTTCATTATCCATCAGGTTTTTAAATGTGAACATAATATGTTGTTGTTGTTATGTGCCGTCGAGTCGTTTGCGACTCATAGCGACCCTATGCACAACAGCCCTAAACCCTGCTCTATCCTGCGCCAAACTCATTGCCTCTGACACACCCAGCCCGATTACACCAGTCACCGAATCAATCCATCTCATAGAGGGTCTTCCCCTCCTGCACCGTCCTTCTGCCATCCTAAGCATGATGTCCCTCTCCAAGGACCCATCCCTCCTGGCAACATGTCCAAAGTATATCAGACAAAGCCCCAGAGTCCTTGCCTCCAAGGAGTAGCTTGGTTTAATCCTCTTCATGATGAATCTGTTTGTTCTCCTTGCAGTCCATGGTACATTCAGTACTCTTCTCCAGCACCACAGCTCAAACGCATCAACTCTCCTTCTGTCCTCCCTAGTCATTGTCCAACTCTCTGATGCATAAGAAGCGATTTCAAAGACCATAGCCTGTATCAGGCACATCTTAGTCTCCAGAGAGACACCGTTGCTCCTGAGTACTTCAGAGAGATCCCTAACAGCAGACTTTCCCATCGCGATACGCTTTTTGATTTCCTGACTCCTGGTGCCAAGAGTGTTGACTGTGGAGCCGAGCAAACTGAAGCTGTGAACAATCTCAATCTCTTCG
>NW_006399893.1:2266265-2266802 GCF_000299155.1 Elephantulus edwardii | reverse complement strand
TGATACAGTGACTGGGATAATTGGGATGGGAGTGTTAGAAAGAGTGCGATTGGCACAGGACAGAGTGGAGTTTAGGGCTGCTGTACATAGGGTCGCTATGAGCCGCAAGCGACTCGACGGTACATAACAACAACAACAACAATTCAGACTATGGTCATTCAAATTGCTTGCTATGCATCCGAGAGCTGGACAATGAATAAGAAAGAGAGAAGAAAAATTGATGCTGTTGAACTGTGGTGTTGGAGAAGAGCTCTGAACTTTTGGCCCATGGACGGCCAAAAGAACAAACAAGTATGTGTAGGAGAAGATACAACCAGAGTTGCCTTTAGAGGCAAAGATCATAAAGCTTCAACTACCTCACATGCTTTGGGCATGTTGCTTAGATGGCCTATCCGATGGAGAGGGACATGATGCACAGCAAGACAGAGGGTCAACAAAGGAGAGGTGGTTGTTGTTGTTGTTATGTGCCGTCTAGTCGTTTCCGACTCATAGCGACCCTATGCACAACAGCCCTAAACCCTGCTCTATCCTGCGCCA
>NW_006399893.1:2226479-2265020 GCF_000299155.1 Elephantulus edwardii | reverse complement strand
TTCTGAGCTGCCTTTTGGAATCTTCTGTTCAGCTCTTTAGTATCTTGAATTCTTCCTTGTGCTTTGGCTTCTCTACGCTCCAGTGCAATCTTCAGGGTCTCTTCTGACATCCATTTTTGGTCTTTTCTTCCTCTTCTGTCTTTGTAATGACAACTTTGTAATATAGACAACTTTTAAAACTTAGTTCCGTTTTCAATAAACCAGATAAATGCAAAAGAAAGACAATCTCTAAACTAGGCAGACAGTTATGATAAAGATTTAATGATAAAGAATAAACACTGTAGACATAATCTTATGGTTCTTCTTAAAGTAAAAGTGGTATCATAAACATGCATGCATAATTAATAAAAATTATTTCATCAACAATAATTACATGGGTGGTTTGAGTGGAGGTATATATGTAAGCGTTATATATTTATAGTATTATATAGAACATATCTATATAGTATATATTATATAGTACTATATATGTAATGTTATTATTGTTTTTGTATACCATTCCATGGGATGAGATTGCCCTTCCTTCTCCCATGGAGCAGCTAGTGGATTCAAACCATGTGCCTTAAGAATTTCGGTTTCTTACCACTAGGCCACCAGAACTCTCTACATATGTAATACATAGTAATAGGTAAGAGGGATGGATCTAAGGTGGCCAGTGGGAAGAAGCTGTACTCCCTAATTAGAATAAACTCTATTTCTATTTGGCCAGCTTCTCCAAACTAAAAGAATAGCAATGCATAGTCAAGTTAGCACTGCCATTTTTTAAGCCAATCTCCAGTAATTCAGGGAATAAAATCAACATATTACCTAATCTTTAAATTATAAATAAAGCGTACATGTTGAAAATTTTTTCACCTATATGGCATAAACTTAAGAAAACACCTAAAATATACAAATATCACTCTTAAAGACCCTGAATAAGCAAAGCACTTCTGAAAAACAAAAATGAAGTGGGAGGCATAGCACTCTCTCTGACCGCAAAACCTACTATACTGCAGTGGTAACCAAAACAGCATGGTACTGATACAATGAATGACAGACACACAGACCAATGGAACAGAATTGAGAATCCAGAAATGGACTCATCTATGGTTAACTGATATTCAACAACAAAATAAAGCCTATCAAATGGGGAAATGAAAACCTCTTCAACAAATGGTGTTGGCAAGACTGGACTGCTGCCTGCAGAAAGCTGAAATAGGAGCCACATATCACATCATACACAGAAATCAACTCATGGTGGATCTGAGATCTGGTTGTAAAGGCCAAAACCATAAAGTTCATAAGAGATAAATTGTGATCAAGCTTAGAAAGCCTAGTCTGAAGTGTGAAGAGATCGTCAAATGGAGCCATAAATGCACAATCTGAAGAGGACAAAATTGATGAATGAGAGTTTCTAAAGATCAAATGTGTGTGCTCATCAAAAACTTTTTCCAATGGAGTGAAAAGAAAACGTACTGACTTGGAACATTTGGCAATATATCTCAGACAAGACCTCATAACTAAAGTTTACAGAATACTCCTGGGTCTCCAGAAGAAAAAGACTGATAATCCGATTACAAAATAGGCAAGAGACAGACTTTTCACAGTGGAGGACATTTGGATGGCCAACAGACACATGAAGAAACACTCAAAATCACTGGCAATAAGAGAGATGCAAATCAAAACCACAATGAGATACCATCTTACCCCAGTAGAAGTGGCAAAGTTTAGCAGGGTAGAAAGTAATAAATGTTGGAGAGAATGTAGCAAGAGAGGAACTCTTATACATTGTTGGTGGATTGTAAAATGGTACCACCACTCTGGAAGGCAGTTTGGAGTTTCCTCAAAAAGCTGAACATAGAATTTCCATATTACCTAGATATTCCACTGCTTAGAATATACCCTGAGAAAATGAGAACTGGGGCACAAACCAAGACTTGTACACCAATGTACATAGCAGCATTATTCACCATAGCAAAAACATGGAGACAGCACAAGTGTCCAACCACAACATAATGGATTTAGAAATTGTGGCACATTCACACAATGAAATACTATTCAGCACACAGGAGCAATGATTTTGTAAATTACTACCTAACTTGGGAGAGACTAGAGAGCATTATACTAAGTGAACTAACTCAGTTTTATAAGGGCAAATACTGAATAAGACCATTATTGTAGGACATGTATGAGGAACCAAGGCAGAGAGGATGGAATGGAGGGGTCAAGATTCAGGTTGCTTAATCATAGGGTGGGTAAAGGAAAATGAAAGATTCTGTCTGAAAAGCAATGTATATGAACTTTGTAAGTAAGCCAGTATAAAATAAAAATTTTATATTAAAAAAATCACTCTTTATTGCTGCCAAATTCTCCTCAGCACATCACAAAAGTAACACTGACATGAAATTCAAACCCTATGCTCAGAATAATACAAAATTAAGAATAAAGACATTTGAAATATGCCCACTTCATTATCTTTTGCACTGAAACAAAAAAGAAACATGTTCTTACTTCATGAAATAAATAATATTTTATTAGATGTCTGCTTTACTTAAGAGGTCAAATCTTTAATTATACCATTAATAATTACATTGACATTTATTGCCTGCAGGGCATGGTTTCTTTAGAAGCAATTTAAGAACATTAGATATTTCTGATCATTTATCTTAACTGGCCCACTGGTTACAAAAATAATTCTATAATCCTTCTAGGCAGTTAAACTATCACTTATTAGGTTATTTGTACATAGGCCCTTTTTTCGAAGACATAATAAATGAAGGGAATTATCAGCTCAATAAATTCAAGGTTGTGTGATGTTTTATACCTAAACTCATTTGATTACCTGTTTAGCCAGGGCAATTAATAGATCTTGTATATTTCTGAATCTCCAAGGTCTTCAATACTCCCTCGCTCACCTTAAATATTTAATATATGTTAAGTGAACTGATACATCTTGGAGATTGTGCAGCCAGGGTTCTCCTTGGAGGAAACGGTGACAAAGCTACATCTCATATACTTCGGGCATGTTCCTTGGAGAGGGAGATCATGCTTGGAAAGGTGGAAAGTACAGTTAAGACAGGGAGACTCTCAATGAGGTAGACTGATAGAGTCAGTTTGTAATGGGCTGAAGAGTGTCAGGGATGAGGAGGATAGCACAGGTGCAGATTTTTTTTTATAGGGTCACTATGAGGCCTACGTAACTAGATAGCACTTTACAACAGCAACAAATGAAATGAAGAGAGGTAAATGATAGAGGCTTTAGAGTCTGGGTATTTCTGACATCCATAGAACCAACCCAAATGATAGATATTTGCCTAGAAACAAATCTCAGCAACCAATGTCCATGAAAGCAGTAGCCAAGAAATCAAATCCATTACATTGGAAAAACCTGCTATAAAAATCTCTTCAGGGTTTATTGGCGCTGGCTGAAAATCGCCTGTGACTTCATCCATAGACACTGGTGAGAGTCAGCGCTCAGAGCCATCAGGAGCTTTAAGCTCGTTGTCCACTGCTGTGGTGTGGACAGCTGAAACCCAGGCCCCGACAGGCACCTGGGGGAGGGGGGGAAATAACAACCCAGACTCTACTTCATGCTCTGCTGGAGAGGGAGGGGCAGTCTCCTGTGCCAGTCAGATCCAATTTGACGGTACACACACACACACACACACACACACACACACACTTTTTCTTCTTCTTTTTTAAAAAAAGACTACTTCAGCCATCGCGGCCCTCTGCCCGGGGCGGGCTGCCTTCGGCCCCTGGCCCGGGGCGAGCCATCGCGGCCCTCTGCCCGGGGCGGGCTGCCCTCGGCCCTCTGTCCAGGGTGAGCCGTCGTGGCCTTCTGCCCGGGGAGGGCTGCGCTTGGTCCCCGGCTCGGGGCGAACCGTTGCGACCCTCAGGAGCAAGAAGGCAAGCAGCTGTAACCCAAGACCACCAGTAAGGTGATAAAGCGTCCTCCCTTCCCCCCTTTATATCTACGCCCCTGTTCAGCATGAAGAAGCCAGAGAGTCGGCATCCAATTCCCAAATCAATAAGACAGTTGGTTTAATTACTATTGGAAAATGCTTGTTATTCCTCTGTAGCATCTGGTCCCCACTGGACCCTCATTATTTCCTTCACCTGCTTCCCCCACTGACCAAACTGTGCAGCTCTGCAGCTGCATCCTGGCCCATCCTCACCCTTCTGCCCCCAACCCTCACCTCCTTGTACCCCCAATATGTTTTTCCCAATTAAAAAAATATTTAAAAAAAAATCTCTTCAGGGTTTAAAAAAAAGATACTATGTTAGTGACTAAGATAAACCTGACCCACATCATGGTCTTCTCAAACACTTGATATGTATGTGAAAGCTGGCCAATGAACAAAGACAAACGAATTAGAATTACGGTGTTGTCAAAGAATATTGACTAGAAAGTGGAATGCCAGAAGAAGGAACCAATGAATCTTGGAGAAAGCAGAACCAGAATGTTCCTTTGAAAGGAAGCTGGTGAGACTGGAGAGACTTCATTTTTAATACTTTAGGCATATTATCAACAAAAGACCAAATCTTAAGAAAGGATATCACTTCTGCAAAAATGGAAGTTAAAAAAAAATTAAAATTAGGGGTATCTCCACATAAAACCTGGCATAGTGGCTGCAAAAATGGCTCAAGTGTGCACAATTTGAGGATGGCACAGGATCAGACAATGTTTTGCTCTGTTATACACAGAGTTAGCATGAGTTGGAGTAGATACTATGGACATTACCTACTACAACAACAATGTATCACCATAAATATACTCATGTGTTAAAAGTCTACTGCCATGAGTCTTGATGAATGTTTTCATTTAGGAACAAACAAGGGTTTAATTTCCTGCCTGCCTTTAGTAATTTGTGTATCTCTGGGTAAATTATTTACTCTTTCTCGTATCTCAAACATGGATAATGGTTCCTGCCAACACTCCACAGAAGTTACATGATTAAATGACTTGCAATATTTAAGTAACAGGCACACAACAAGTGTTCAAAATGTGTCAATGATGATGGTGATGGCAATCACCTATGTCTATGGTTCTATACTAATGATGTTGCTGAAGTCCAGTGTAGGTGCCATAGTTCTGTGGAAGGGTATCCCAGCATAGGGAAGTGGTAGAAAATAGTATAGAAAATAATGGACACATCAAAAGGTATTACACATAACCTGGCAAGATGCCAATGAACTGGAGGTTTGCTGA
Organism: Elephantulus edwardii; assembly: GCF_000299155.1. NCBI lineage: Eukaryota > Metazoa > Chordata > Mammalia > Macroscelidea > Macroscelididae > Elephantulus > Elephantulus edwardii. The sequence continues at coordinate 2,259,826 of NW_006399893.1, read as the reverse complement.
CTTTTGTAGTGGACTTCTATTTTGTTTGTGTTAACATTCTATTTGCATAAGTGTCCTCAGAGGGAGATGCTAAGAAACAATGCTGAATGGCAGGAAGGCCTTGTCAAAAGAAAAATTTTGCAAAAGGGGCTCTCATTTAGGTAATTAAAAGTGACTAAGAGTGCCAAGAGAGCAGAAAGCAGAGTATATGCCAAATTGTTGAATTCCCACTCCACATACCTCTGGGGGGAGGGGATACAGCAGCATGCTTGCCCTGAGGCATTCCAGGGAAGGGAAACTAGGCAGTGCTATTTGAACATCCTTAAATACATCAACAGCGGCTTGAGCAGACTAAGTGTCTGGTGTATAAGTCTGCTTACACTTGTAGCCTCATGTGACTTTTCTTTGAGATCAGACAAAGCTCAAGAAACCATATTTTCTTTTCCAGGAAGTTTTCAACAAACCTCTGAAGCTTAATTATCACCCTGTTCTGTACATCTATCTGAAACTAAGCTGACTTTTAAAATCATTGTTGAGTATGTTGAGTCCATCCTTGGATATCTGAGTACCAAGGGACTTTTGTTTTTAAATCAGAAGCAATTGAACAGTATCTATACATTACTCCTTATAATCTTACAGATAGGGTATCTCAACAACATGGAAATGGAAATCTGTTCCATTCTCATTTTCCTCTTTACCTAAACTCAAGCCTGTAAAAAAGAATTTTAATCTACTCTGCTAAACTGAGATGTTAAAATGGAAGAAGAGTATGTGTGATAACATTGTTTCAAAATACATGAAGTCACAGTGCTAGAGAAAGCAACATTGTTCCTCTAACTTTGGACATAGTCTTCATTTCTCTTCCCTGTTCAGTTATTATAATGAGGGAGAATATTTTGACAATTGCTTTTGGCAGGATATCGCATACTTGTGCATGTGAAGGAGTAAGTATGTAAACAGATGAAAATATTAAAACTTTCAGTGTTAATCTATATTTTAAAACCAAAGCATATCTTGACAAACTTTCAAGTACAGAATGCATAGAATTCATAAAATATATATGAGCATGATTGCATTACTGTTTCTAATTTATTTTCCCCTTAACAAACTTCTGCCTTTGAATCCTTATTTATTATGCCTTTTATTCAATTGGAGTACCCAGGCACAAAATACAATAAAGTTCTGCTAATTTCATAAAATATTGAAACACTGACACTGCAAATAGAATTTCACTATCTTTATATACTTCTGAGGCTATCTCATAGTTTAATCTAAAAATCTAGTTAATAAATGCATAATTCCTGAGCTCTTATTCTGATAACATACTTTTCACATTACAGAGAGGAAATACTCAATATTTAGAAATGTCATTTCCACTTGTTCAAAAGTAGTGAAAGAAGTAATTCATAAAGATTAATAAGAGATTACATACTATAAAACAACCTGGCCAAAATATTGATATAATCATTCCAGGGTGTTCTTTCTGTGCTCTTGCAAGCTTTAGAACTTTAGAAAAATCTTAGATAACAGAATATAAAATTACTGTTGTCTTTTGGTTATTATTTTATGAACCTCTGCATTGTACTACAAAGGAAACATTTTTAAAAATACTTTTCCTTTTTGCTTCCCATGTTAAATCACAATTTTCCCTCTGTTTAATTGTGCTAACCTTATTTTTACATTTTCTGGATTTATATCCTAGTTAACATAATAAAGTCTAAAACCAAACTCACTGCCAAAACTTGCTATTCACTCATGGCAATGGTCCATCACAGATTTCCAAGGCTGGAATAATTTTATGCAATAAAATTTTCTATTCTTCCAGAGGAACAGGTGGTAGACTCAAACTGCTAACCTAGTAATTAGAAGCCAAACTGGAAATGTACCATGCCACAAGAGCTCCTTAAAACAAAGGCTGATGGTGTTTTCTAAAAGATACCTGTAATATATCTTATCTAGAGATTATATACTCAGGCCATTATGAGTATATAGAACATAAAGAATAAAATGTCAGAGAAGAACTGTTTGATTCAAATGTGAGCAAACAAAACTGGTTGAAGACTTGGGTTAAATTTGGTCTAGATTTTTTGTTTTTTCAATTTAAAAGCAGAAAATGAGGCAAATGTGTATACTTTTGCAAGTTAAAATACAGTTTCATTTAAACAGCATTAACTATATGTTGTCACTTTAGCCCATATGTTTCAGAGTAGAACTGTTTCATAAGGACTTATTGCCTATAAACTTTACAGAAATAGATCTTCAGGATTTTCCTCCTAGGAGCTGCTGGGTGAGTTAGAACCTTGACCCGAGGGATTACCAGCCAGAAGCAAATGTGCTGCACATCCCTCAATTTTAGGTTGACAGTGATGGTGGTGGTTATTAAAGAGTTGAGTGTGAATGTGGGCAGAGTATGCAGAAGAGTTACACAGGGCTTCCCCAACTTTACGTGACCTTCTACTTTTCAGAAGCAGATCTCAAGTCTTACTTCTGAGGCATTTCTAGATGGCTTTAAACTGGCAAACCTTTGGCTAACAGTCACACATCTAACCCCAGCTGCCCTTTAATTCTATTGAGTCTAGTAAGCAAGTGCTAACTCTAGACATTAAAATTATAAAGAGAACCTAAGAGGAATGCTTCAGTACCTTAAAATTAGCACTGTAAGCTGATGCTAAACATGCAGTGAAATAGAATATAGACTGTATTAGGAAATAAACTGAATGAGGGCAAGGCTTATCAGCTAGTCATGGGGTATTCTAAAAGAGGACACTGATTTAAATTGGAATAATATCAACAAGTAGCCATTATCCACACTGGATTAAATAAACGAGGGAGCTCTGGTGTCACAGTCCATAGGGATGCGCTCTCTTACTCCAAAGGTGGCACTTGTCTGGCAGTTCAAATTAACCAGCAACTTCAAGGGAGAAAATGGACAGTCTCCTCCCTTGAAATTCAGAGAATGGGAAGCAGAGGAAGCTTCTTCCACATCCTACATTATACTGATGAAACAACCTTTTCTGCTCAAAAGGAGAAGAACCTCAAACACTTGTTGCAGAAGATCCTTCACTATGGATTAGATCTCAAAATAAGGCCAATAGGCAACATCATGTTGCATGGGGAAAAGATTGAAATTACCAATTTCATCTTACTTGTATCCACAGCCAGCATCTTTGGTTCCAGCAGTCAAGAAATGTTGCATTGGGAAGATACGCTGTAAGGGATCTCTCAAAAGTGCTCAAAAGCAAAACTGTCAGTTTAAAAACTAAGGCACACTTGATCCAAGCCATGATGATCTTTTCAATTACTCGCTATGTATCTCAGAGTTAGACAATAACTAAAGATGACACTTTGTTGTTGTTGTGTGTCACTGAGTCAGAACCTACTGATGGCTGGCCTTCCAGCAGGTTTTCAGAGGCAGTAAATTACACGGGAAGAGAATTCCCACCCTTCTTCTGTGAAGTAGCTAGTGGATTCAAAGTGTATGCCTTTGGGATTACTGGACAACTCATACCAAGAGGTGACCAGAGCTCCTAGAAGACAAAAATCCTCACCCCTGGACCAATAAGCAACATCATGATCCATAAAGAAAAGTTTGATGCTGTCGACAATTTCATCTTACTTGGATTGGTACCGGCACTCAGGAGATCAGGAGACATTTTCCACCAGGCAAGTCTGCTGTCAGGGACTGCTCCAGATTAATGAGAAGCAACCAATGTCAGTTTAAAGACTAAGGTGTGAGCTCTGGTAGACAAGTGGCTAGAAGCTGTGCTGCAGTCTCAAAGGCGTGCGGTTCGTATCCACCAGATACTCCCCACTGGAGAAGGAGGGGCAATCTCCTGTACCAGTTGAATCTGATTCAAAAGTACACACATAAAATAATAATAATAATAATAATAATAAAGGATAATAAAAATAAAGAGTACGGTGTGCCTGATTCAGGCCATGATCTTTCCAATTACTTGCTATGCATCTGAAAGCTGGACAATAAATAAGGATGACAGAAGAATAATTTAGGCCTGTGGCATTGGAGAAGAGTGCTATATATCTCATAAACTGTCCTGAACAAATAGATATGTCATGGACAAAGTGCAGCCAGAGTGCTCATGGAGACAAAGATGACAAAGCTTTGTCTCACATACTTGGGCATGTTCTAGAAGAGTCTATTCCCTGGAGAGAAACATCATACTTGGATAGGTGGAGGGTCAGCAAAGAAGAGGAAGGCTCTTAATGAGAAAGCTTGACTTAGTGACTGGAGCAGTGGACTCAAGTGTGCCAGAGATAATGAGGATGGCATTGGATAGATAGGGTTGAGATCGGTTGTTCACAGGGTCACTATGAGTCATACTCAACTCAATAGCACCTAACAACAAAGAGTATGAAAGAAGATAGACCTTTGAGTTGTAGTGTTGGAGAGTAATGAATGAACCACGGACTGTTAAATGAACAAACAAATAGAACTTGAAGAAAGTACAACTGGGGTGCTCCTTAGATGCTAGTATGGTAAAACTACATTTCACATACTTTGGGCATGTTGTTAGAAGGAGTGATTTCTTTGAAAATAGAGACATGCTTGGAAAGGTGACAGGTCAGTGAAAGAGAAGAAGACCCTCAAAAAAGATTGACACAGTGACTGTAACAATGGGTTCAAATATAACAGAGACAATGAAGAAGACAGGGTTAAAATTTGTTGTTCATAAGATTGCTCTGAGTTACAGTGAACCTGATGGCAAAACCACAAAGCTGGCCAAGATATTGGAGACCAAGATTTCAAAATAGGCAATCACATATTTGATAAGGGGCTTATTTTATCTAAAATGTATAGACTCTTACAGCACCTCAACAAGAAACAGGTAAAACTCAATCACAAAACAGGCAGAAGATATGAAAAATCACTTCACAAAAGAAGAAATTCAGATGGCAAACAAACACATGAAGAAATATACAAAATCCTTAGCTACTAGAGAACTGCAAAGTAAAATTACTATGCAATATGATTTCACCTCAACAACAATAACAAAGTTCAACAGGGTAGTAAATAACAAATGCTGCTGAGTTTGTGGAAAGAGTAGAACTCTTATTCACATCTTGTAGGAATGTAAATTAGTACAGCCATTATGGAAGGTAGTCTGACTCTTTCTGAAAAAGTGGGAAATTGAAATACCATTTGATTCAATAATTCCACTACTGGGGATATACCCCATAGACACTAGAGCCCCGACTCAAACATATGCATGCACAACCACACTTAATGCTGCATTATCTGCACTAGCAAAGACATGGAAACAATCTAAGTTCCCAACAACAAAGGAATGGATAGAAAAACTATGGTACACTAACACAGTGGAATATTACGCAGCACCGAAAAAGTATAAACTCATAAAACATTACATAACAAGGGGGAGCCTGGAAGACTTTGTGATTCTTGTTGGTATGTGCTGTCAAGTCACCTGTGACCCACAGTGACACTATCTATAGCAACTCTGAACTCTGCCCTATCCTGAGCCAGTCTCATTAATTCCAACACACCAACCTCCATTGCCCAGTTACTGTATCAATCTCTCTCATCCCGGGTCTGTCCCTCATGCACTCTCTCTCCCATTCCAAGCATGATGTCCTTCTCCAAGGATCGGTCCCTCCTGGCCCTGTGCTCAAAGTATATGAGACGTTCTTTCAAAATTCTAGCCTCCAAGGAGAAACTTGATTTCACCCTCTCCAAGACAGACCTATTTCTTTTCTTGGCAGTTCACAGAGGACATTATGCTAAGTGAAATACCTTAGCCACAAAAGGACAAACACTGCATAACACCACAGCTATAAAATAGGACAGATGTAGGTGTAGGGGTTGTTGTGGAGAGAATGGGAAAAGAGCAGACAGAAAATGAACACTGCAGTAGAACAGATGAGAGGAAGAACTGTCCAAAATGAATATATGATTAGGCAGCAATTTGTATGACAACAATTTGGAACACGGGATGGGGTGTCGTAAGGGCTGGAGAAGGCAGAGGGGAGAGGGAGGAAGAAAGTGTGCAAAATTAATACAAAAAGGAGGGGGAAGAAGAAACAATATTTCAAAATAAATTGTTTGGTATCTATTTTAGCACACTAATCTAGGAAGTAGACTATTAATGACGAGTGGTTGTTCTCTTGTTCAGCAAGTGATTTTTCTAAATGAATTTTAGCAAGTAAGCATATTCTAAAATATTCTAATTATCTGCTAATACATATTGTATACAATATGTATATATATATATATATATATATATATATATATATATATATATATATATACTATACAATATTATTATGGATTGGATTTTACCCCAGAAAAAAAATACAATGCAATAATAAAGCCTTTACATATGTGGAAATAATCCCATCTAGGGACTGAACAGTCTATTTTTATGGTATGACATTATCACAGTATAGATATGTTTTAAGCCAATCATTTTAGAGGTATAAAAGAGCAAGCAGACACAGATGGGAGAGACAGATGCCTATCATATGAAGACTGCAAAGGAACTGAGAAAAAAAAAAGACGAAAGGAGACAAAAACCTGCCACAGGAGCCAAAAGATAGAAAATATCCCCCTAGAACTGGTGCCCTGAATCTTCATTCACCAAAAGGAGAAGAAAAAAAAATGTTAAAGCTACTCACTTCCACATTCTCTTGTATCTCCAACTTGCTGCCATTAAGTGTGATCACCTCTTAGCTGACCCACCAACTGGGTTTGCTGTTGTTATTAGATATCATCAAGTTGTTAGATGTCATCAAGTCTAGTATGACCCTTAACACTACTATGAACAACAGGTCTGAACACTATTCTTTCCAGAGTCATCCTCACCATCTCTGACATACTCAGCCCATTGCTGCAGTCACTGTGCCAGTCCACCTGGTTGAGGGTCTTTATCTCTTTTGACAAACTTCCACCCTTCCAAGTATGATATTCCTCCCCAAGGAATAGCTTTTCCTAGGAAAATGCTCAAAGTACATGAGATAAAGCTCTGTCATTTTTGTCTCCAAGGAATACTCTGGCTACCCTTTCTCCAAGACTTTGTTCTTTGGGCAGTTCATGAAATAGTCACCACTCTTCTCCAACTCTACAAACTATAGCCTAAATTCCTCTGTCATCCTTATTCATTGTCCAGCTCTCAAATGCATGATAAATGGTTGAAAAGATCATGGCCAGAATCCAGCACACTTTAGTCCAACAGACACCACTGTTCTTTAATAATTTGGAAAAGTCCCTGACTGCAGACTTCCCCAGTACAATGTCTCCTGTTCTCCGGACTGCTAGTGCTAAGGGTATTGACTGCAGATTCAAGTAAGACAAAATCATTGGCAATGTCAATCTTTTGTCACTCTATCATAATGCTGACTAAGTGGCCTAGTAGAGAGAATTCTAGTGTTCTTGAGGTCCAGATGCAATTCATATATAAGGCCATAGTGTTTAAACTTCTACAGCAAGTGCTAAAAGTGTTCTAAGTCCTTCTCACTTTCAGCAAGCAAGGCTGTGTCATCTGTATAACAGAGGTTATAGATATGTCTCTTCTGATTCTGATGCCACATTTTTCTTCACAGAATCAAGCTTCTCAAATAATATTCTTGGTATACAGATTGAGTAGATATGGAACACAGTTATAATCCTGACTTGGACCTTTCTTAATTTTAAACCATCTAGTATTCTCTTGCTCTATTCACACAACAGCATCATGGTCTAAGTACTGTTGTTCTTTTTATTGCATGACATTGGATCAGGACTGACCCATAACTGACCCTCCAGTGGGTTTTCAAAGGTAGCAAATCACATCGGAGGAGAATGCCCAACCTTTTGCTAAGGAGCAGCTGGTGAATTCGAACTGCTGGTCTTCAGGACTGCAGCACTGATGACTCTTACCACTAGGCCACCAGAGCTCTCAAGGTAAAGGTTTTAAATAAGCACAATTAACTGTTCTGTGACTCCCAAACTTCTCAGTTTTAGCTATAGTTTCCTATTATGATCCACATACTCAAATACCTTTTCATAGTTAACAAAACACAAATTAACACACTTCTGATATGTTCTGATTTCAGCAAGACCTATCATTAGCAATAATATCTCTGGTGCCACAGCCTCTTCTAAACCTAGCTTGAACTTCTGGCAGTTATCTGTTAATGTACTCACACAGTCAATTTGAATGACTTCAGCAATATTTCTCTTTGATGTGATACTATTGATATTGCTCAATAATTTCCATATTCTGTTGGATCACCTTTCTTGGGAATGGGAACAAATATGGATCTCTTTAAGTTAGCTGGTCTAGCAGCTGTGCTCCAAAGTTCCTATCGCAGACTGGTGAGCACATCTAAAGCTGCATCTGTTAGGTAAAAGACGTCAGTTGGTAGCCTTCTGATTCCTGAGACCTTACTTTTGGCCAACTTAAGGCCATATTTTGGTCTTCAGTGCAGCTTGAACTTCCTTCATTATCATTGGCTCTTGATGGGACCTTCTGAAATATTTCCCCACAAGCTAATTCTTTTTGGTACAGTGATTCTGTATTGCTTCCATTTTCTGGATACTTTCTGAATCATTCAAGATTTTGTCCATAGCATGTCTCAGTATTTCAACTCAAGGATGGAATCTGTTTTTAATGTCTTTCAGCTTGAGAAATGCCAACTGAGTTCTTCACTTTTTACTCTCTAATTTCAGCTCTCTGCACATTACTTTATAATACTTGAGTGAATCCTTTTTGGTACAGTAATTCTGTATTCTATCCATTTCCTTTGATGTTTCCTGGATCATTCAAGACTCTGCCCATAGCATCTCTCGGTATTGATATTGGTTTTCAGTTTTTCTACTTGAGAACAGCCAAGCAAATACCTTCCTTTTTATCCACCAACTCCAGCTCTTTGTACATTTCATTATAATACTCTTCTTTGAAATCTCCTATTCATTTCTTTTACTTCACAGCATCTTCTCCCTTGTTTTCAGAGTCCCTTCTGATTTCCATTTTGTTCTTTTTTTCCTCCTGTTTTTGGAATAACCTAAATCTTTCTCCTCTGATGTTGTAACTATCTAAACAAAATGCTATTGTACATTTTTCCAGACCACAATGTAGTATAAATGAAACTTTTACACATGCTAGAAAACACGAAAGTGCTCTGGGTCCAACAACTACTGTGTATAATCTACTATCTTCTCAATATATTTGTTATTATATATTGCAGTTCTATCCATTTATATGTTTATTTATACTAAATGTTATTGAGTTATTCATTATAATATATGGACATACAGCAATACAAAATTATAAAATACCAAATAATAATGAGACAATGAAAATATGCTTATATAGTCACAATATACTTATGTCCCTTTGTACAGTATAAATTACTTCCTAGTCTCCTTAATATTCTGTCTTTCAAATAGGCTTCATTCCAGATAAGATTTCTGTGTTCCCTGCTCAGCATGTACACCCTGGCTTATTGAATTTAGAACAATTTCTACATAGGCAGGAACCCCTGAGAAAGACGAGTGGTTAAGTATTCAATTACTAGTTTCAAGGCTGGCAACTGAAAGCCACTGGAAAGATTTTGGGGAAACAGGAGTAGCAATCTGCTTCCCAAGGTCTTTAAGCCTTTGAGAACCTTGCAAAGCAGCTCTGATCTGCACACACAGGTATTTCAAGAGTTGGAATTAATTCAATAGATATTAGCAACATCTGCTTAGGCAGATGCAGGAACACTGGGTTGGAGATGATCAAGATTCCTGCCCTTAAATCAAAGACAGTGATTGCCTTGATTTTTTCTTTTCTAGTATCACTGTCAAGGAGGAACATGCTAATTCTTATTTTTGAGTCTGATGCAAACTTTTACATCATTTGCTGCACTTCCACCGCCCTTATTTGGCAGCATCTCAGTTTTGTTTCTTGAGCCAATTTCAATACTCAAGGAATCTGTTTATACATTATTCATACTTCATTCACAGCTGTGAAATGCTTTACATTCATGCTTGACTATGGATAGCCTTGAGGAACAAAGTTTCTGAACTGAGTGGAAGGAAGGTGCCCAATCCATTGCCTAGTCCCTTTGCCAACAACCTGGAGGGAGGACTGAGCCCCAGTAGGCCTCTTCACCACCAGCCAGAGAAACACACACCCTACTCTTGGGATACCCACTGACTCCCAGTGGGCACTGCCCCCTCACAGCAGGTGCTGCCTCCCACAACAAGCACCACCCCCTACAACCCCTCCACAGTGGTGAGGTTGCACCACAAGCCCCTCCCACAGCAGACACAGCCCCCCTCCATAGCAAGTGCCACCCCCTGAGAGTGGGTGCAGCCCTTTCACAGCAGATGGTGCCCCCATTACTAAAAAAAGGAAAACAAAGTAGGAGGTAACACACACGCTGACCTCCAAATTTACTATACAGCAATGGTAGTCAAGACAGTGTCAGACGCATAAATCAACAGAATAGAATTAAGAACCCAGAAATCAGCCCACCTGCCTATGGTCACCTGACCTTTGACAAGAAGATAAAATCAATTAAGTGGAGAAAAGACAACTTCATTAACAAATGGTTCTGGCACAGCTGAATAAACACCTGCAGAAAACTGACGCAAGGTTTATACCTCCAACTATTCACAAAACCAACTCAATGTTGATCATACTAGGTTGTGGTGTTGGCAGATGCTGTCAAGTTGACCATGACCCATGGTGACCCTATGACCAACAGCTCTGAACTCTGTCCAATCCTGTGTCATCTTCACACTTCCTGATACATTAGAGCCCATTGCTAGAGTCACCATGTCAATCTATCTGATCAAGGATCTTCCTCTTTTTTGCCAACTCTCCACTGTTTCAAGCATAATGTCCTCCACGGACTAGACCCTTCTAGAAACATGCCCAAAGTACATAAGGTGAAGACTCATCATTCTTGGCTCCAAAGAGCACTCTGGCTGCATTGGATGTTCAGTGTTCTTCTCTAATACTACCACTCAAAGGTATCAATTCTTCTGTTATCCATATTCAATGTTCTCACCACCGGACCAATTGGCAGCACCATGAAAATGGAGAAGAGATTGAGGTTGTTAACAATTACAGCTTTCTTGGATCCACAATTAACACTCTTGGTTCCACTACAGGGAATATACCCTGAAGAAACCACAATTGCCACCAAAACAGATATAGGCATACCTATGTTTATTGCTGCATTGTTTACAATAGCAAAGAGATGGAAGCAACCCATGTGCCCAAGAGCAAATGAATAGACAGAGAAGCTGTGTTATATTCATACAATGCTAGGCAGCACTGAAACACAAGGGACTATTTATAATACTATTTTATAATAGCATCAAAATGGGTGACCCTGAAGGCCATTATGCAGAGTGAATTATCTCAGTCATAAAAGGATAAATACTGCATAGTGTCACTGTTATAAAACAAGACAGACATGGGGGTGGAGGAAAACTATGAAGAGGGGATAAATAAAGAACACTGCATTAAAACAGATGATGGAAAGAACTGTTTAAAAAGAATATATGATTAGATATTATCTGCATGACAATAGTTCAGAATAAGAGGTACATAGCAAAGTCAACTGGGGGGCAGGAACAGGGAGGAAGATGTGCAACAATGAAAGAATCTTTTTAAAAAGGAAAATGAATGGGGGTGGATTGGGTAAGAGGGAAAATGTGTGACAATGAATGAATGGAAATCCAAGTTTTCTGTAAACTTTCATTAAAGTATTAATAAAAAAATTTTAAAAAATAGTTAAAAGAATAAATGATTACTTTGAGAAGTAGTGCTAGCAAAAAAGTACTGAATAATCCATGAACTGCTAAAAGAACAAGCAGATACACCTTAGAGAAAGTGCAGCCAGGTTGCTGCTTGGGGGCAAAGATGATGAAGATTCGTCTTTCATACAGCAAGGCAAGAATATTTCTTGGAAAGAGACATCACGCTAGGAAAGTTAGAGGATTAGTAAAGGAGAGAAGACCCCCAATGAGAAGAATGATATGGTGAGTCCTGCAATGGACTTGAGTGTGTCAGAGATGATGAGGATGGCACAGGACAGGGCAGAGTTCAGTTCAGCTGTTCACAGGGCTGCTATGAGTTGTACTCAGCTCAATGACACCTAACAATAACAACAGCATACAATTCTCTAGTTTTGTAATTATTTCTGCCTATTAATACAAAGCACTGGTTCCGATAAGGAAAAAAAAAATCTTAAGTTTGAAAGATTGAGAGAGAATAAGTATGCCCTAATCTCATAGAGGGAAGTTACAGACTAGGTGAGGGAGAAAGAGGCAATCTGGGCTGGGAGCTTTGAAAGGGTTATGTCTCATTGCTCAATGCCAAATTTTATGAACAAACATAACAAACACTTCAACTATAAAAATATTCTTGCCTTAGCCAGTTATCTTTTTTCCTGTTTATGCAGATCTCCAGAGCTGAAGTGATAGCTATTTGAGGTCACTGTTACCTTTAAAAATTCCAATTAAATGCCCATGAAGATCCTTTCAATAATAGGTTCTCTGTGAATGCCCACCTTCCAAAGCTGCTGACTTGCAGGGGAAAAGTACAAACACAAGTAAGAAAGAGTAGTAAATGTTCCTGAAGTCAACAAGATCAAAATTAGGAACGAACGACTATATTATGAATCTATTATTCCCCCCCAAAAAATGAATTATTCCAACAACCCTTCAGAATAAATGAAAGATAGATGAGTTCAAGAGACATGTAAAAACGGAAAGCTTGATATATTCAGTGAACTAAATTCTATATTCTGAAATAACTTTTTTAACTTTAGAAGATAATTTCATTAAATGGCATAATACAAAAGTGAATATAAAAGTTGTACAAGTAAAATGTTAAACACTTTCAGAAAGAATTAATGTTTATTGCTCTAGTCTTTGACACTCCTCTCATCTCTACTTAAATGCAGTTTAAATGTATTACTATACATCAAACCAAGCCAGCCTAGTATATTCTTGTAACATTCTCCCCCACACAATTTATAAGATTTGACAATGACTTATAAGTATTTTATAAAGAGATTTATACCTGAATGTTTTGAATATTTAAACTTGAAGAGGAAAAAAATGAGGTTCATACGTGACTATAAAAGAAAATATTTTCATTCAGTCTCTGTAGATGATTTGTAATGAATTCATATCTTACGACATGACTACATGGAGTATGTTTTCCTTCTATACCTTTGCATAAATTATGTAATTTTTCCACACTATACGTGGAAAGATTTTAATACTGTACACTACCTGCTAGGGAGCTCTGGTGGCCTATTGGCAAGAAGCTTCGCTGCAATCCTAATGGTACACAGTTCGAGGCCACAAGCTACTTCACAGGAGAAGGATGGGCACTCTCCTGCTGTGCGATTAACTGTCTCTGAAAACCCACTGCAGGATCAGCTATGGATTGGTTTCTACCTGAGGGTAAATAACAACAACACACTACCTGCTACTTCTATTTATTCATTACTTAAACCAATAAAGTGACAATAGCTACTTTAATTCCACAAAGCAAAATTTGGTAGGTCCTAAAGAACCTAAAATGATACAGCATCATTCAGAAGGAAAACAATTAAGTTAATGTCAAGTTACTGTATCTGTTCCAGTTCGCAAATTCAGATAATACTTGCTATTCTTCTACCTTGCATGTGTTTAGACTTGTATGTGAATTAAACTCCAACACAGGAAAATTTGTTACATATCATTATGTGTGTGTTACTTTAATCATCATTATTTACACTTGTTAGCTCGGCCCTATGAATTATATTGTTAAAAACAAAATCCATTTCCATGCTTACTCTGACCAGGTACTGGATACATATCCTTAGACAAGTCATTTAAACTCTCGTAACCAGAAGCTTGATCTGCAGATCTTAATGGGCTCTTCTACTTCTCAGAGAATTAAATGAGACCACGGCTGTAAAATCATTATACAGAGTACTCAATAGCTCCTTAAAATGTATCTACTAATTCTACTTTTCCCTCCCCAGAACAAAGATGAAAGACAGGCAGGTCACAACAGCGAAAGAAGAATCACCATTTAAAAGATAAATCTGAGTAGGGACAGAATTGTATTTTCAATTGACTTCAGAGGAAAAAAATCATTTAATAGATACTACTATTATGCATAAATATTATAAGACAATAATCTGCTAGCACTCTTAACAAAATGATAAATATATATTAAAATAACATGGAAGACCAGAATAAATGTCAATTGCTATAAAAATCAACGTATACCTGCTGTAGAAGTGCCACCTTGAGTTTGGTGGGGGTTTTTTTGGTGTGTTTGTGATTTTTTTAAAATTTTTCTTTTATATTGGTTGGCTTACAAAGTTGGTATACACTGTGTTTCACACTATTCTATATTTACATTGTGTTTTACACAATCATTCACATTCATTATATTTTATAAAATTAATAACCACTGGACTATGCCACCATAACCCTGTCTTTTCAGGTCCCAATCAGATCTTTTTCATTTCCTTTACTCACTCCTTCCATCCACCAAATGGTGTAACAGTGATTTCACCCCTACCCAATTTCTCCCCTCTGCTTGCTACCTAGGAATTTAAGAAATATTTGTGATGATGTAAAAAGTGAAAATATTTAAATTCAAAGATAGAACTTCCAAAGACTATTATCTTCAAATATCCAGCCATTTCTATCCACCACCATTTCTGAAGAAGGGAGAAAATGCAGACGGAAAAAAGCGTCTAAAGTGGATCACCACATCAGAATTCGTCTGAAATCGTTAACACTTGGAGTATTAGCCTTGCAGTATGTAACAAAGCCATGACAAGAAAAAAAATGCAGCTCTGCCTCTGTTACATTTAAAAAAAAAAACACCTAGAGTAAATAATTAGTGTTATAAGTCCTAAGGGATTAAAAATAATGAGCCATTTCATTAACTTCTGAGCAGCATCGTCTGCCTTTACATGAATTCTTCTAGTGATAACGAACTTAGATGTTACATTGACTGAAAGGATTTCTCATAAAATCCATTCATCCATGGTAAATCTACCCTATAGGACTATAAAAAGTAAGTTTAACCTACAGTCTACATGACAGACTTTTAAATACTTAATAACAACTTTTGTAATCATTAAAATTCTACTCTGAAAATGTACTTTCCTTTTTACAGAAAAAGGTAAGGGTAAAGGCTCGAAATAGAGAATGGGATCTAGAAGTATATTGTTGCCTGCCTTCTCCTGTGATAGAGGCCATCCAATCTGGATTTATTCAGTGCTTGAGAAGGGACTGGTGAGAATGGTTGGAAGAAAAACCCTGTTGCCTTTTCCATTGGTACTGGACAATGTTCTTGCAGCCTCTCACACAGGGTCTGGACACTGGATTCTGAGTTTGTGTCCTTCCATGCATTACTGATGTTACTTGACCCCCAATCTTTGTTAATCACTTTGACAGTCACACAGATATCAAAGTGAGTTAGTGAGTTTTTACTGTACTAAAATGCTATATTAAATTACTACATCAAGAGTCGTGGTTACCTTTTTCAAACAAAATTTCTGAAGATTTTCAGTTGACTTTGGATTGCCTATGTGGTTAGTGTGCAAAGCTGCATATTAAATTAATGTATGCACATACAGATATGAATGCACACAGATACTATATGTTATGTAAATATAAGTATACTTCACATATACGAACATATATGCCTATATATGTGTTATTTCTAGTTATTTCCTTTCATAAAAAAATCAACTGTATAATGTCAACTCTCATTTCTCAAAATGCTTTATACTTAAACCTCAGAACTCATTCACACTTAAACAACTGAACAATAGATAAAGTAATATGTAAAAGGTCACTAATCAAAATTCACAGCTTGTATTGTAGCACATAAAGTGTGGAAATGTGTAGATTGCAACAGCAGGAGAAACTGGCATGGCTGGCAGTGCGCCTGGTCTGACTCAGGCGTTCTCACCTGGAAGACAAGTAAATAAGGGTGTGGGGGGGGGAGGCCAATCTTTTTTCCTTGTGTCCCTTTTATTAAGACTTTGATGTATTCATTCCTAACTTTATTTACAGGAGCATTGAAGCAATCTTTTCTAATATTGATTTTTCTTTAAAATCAATGGCAAATCTAACCTAATAGATTGGAATTGTACTTCCATGCTGCTTTCCCCAGGTGCTTTGTAATAGACTGTCTTTTACACAGCAATCCCAGGGCGCATAATAGCATATCTCCTGTCCGTCTTTCCATTGCAATTACCATCACGTTAATTTAAGAAATATTTCACGTTAATTCCCTTGTAACTCTGAACGGTTTTATTTTCCTTGAGAGGTCTATGGTTATCTTTCTCTCACACATTCATATTCCTAATTTGCCTCTAAAGAAAATGTTATCTTCAAGTTTTCTGCTTAACAAAGCTCATTCAAAGGTATATGTGATGATACATTTCTCTAAGTGCCTGTTTAGAATTATTTCTTTAAATCAACAGCAACTCAAAGTGAGAGATACGCTGTGTCTGAGTCTATATTCTGAAGTTGAAAGATTATATTTTTAAAAACCCACCTACTCTGTTCACATTTTAAAGTTACCAATATTATTATTAGTAATCTTATTGTTTAAATGCATTGGACAATAATTTTAGATACTACTTCTCCAGAGGGCTAAAGAGCAATAATGTCAGTCTGGAGATAATGTGTGCCTGACCCAGGCCATGGTCTTTGCAATTACTTGTTATTCATCTGAGAGCTGGACAATAACTAAGGAAGATGGAAGAGTGATAGATGCCTTTGAGTTGTGATGCTGAAGAAGAATGTTGAACATCCCATGGTATGACAAGAGAACAAACAAGTTTGTCCTAGGAAGAGTGAAACCAAGTTGCTCCTTAGAGGCAAGGATTTTGAAACTCTGTCTCATATACTTTGGGCATTTTGGGAGCAGTCTTTGGAGAAGGACATCATGCTTAGATGAGGGACATTAAAAAGGAGAAGACCTTCGATGAGACAGACTGACACAGGTCTTCGATGAGACAGACTGACACAGTAACTAGTATAATGGAGTTACGTGTGTCAGAAAGAGTGAGACTGGCTCAGAATAGGACAGGGTTCAGGGCTCTTGTACAGAAAGGTCACTATGAGTCACGGGTGCACATAACAACAACAAAGTTGCCCTTTTAAACTGAAGCAAAATAATAAGAGAAAAATGTTTCCTTATCTCTCAATGGAAATAAAACGGTGAGTCTCTGAAGCATAACCAATTTATATGTAAGTAATTAAGCATGTACACACACAAAAGATACTGCTTTATTTTCTATGCCTGAGTCAGCCAACAAATTAAGCACCTGACCATGATGCAAAACTTGTTGACAGCTGGAACCCGGACAAAGGTGCCTATGAAAACAGGCCTGAAAAATCTCTTTCCAAAAGATGATAGACTTGAAATCCTATGAAGTTCTACTGTGTCATCAGTTGGACAACAGACAGCAAATACACCATTCCTTTTCTATTCCACTTGTGTAGTGTGTGCCCTCACGTCTGAACCAACTTGTAGCTGACCCACCAGCAGGTTTTTAGAAGAATTAAATTGCATAAGAGGAGACCACCCATCCTTCTCCTGTGGAATAATAGTTGCTGGACTCAAGCCACATGCCTTTGGGATTGCAGCGCAGCTTCTCCTATTAAGCCACCAATGTGTACCTCATTAAGGTTTAATTAGCTATTCTTTCTCAATTAAATCCACACTAGTGGCTACAAAATAGCAAACTATATGTATTTTATTTTCCTTTCCAGGATGTTGTAACTAAAGAATTAATGTCAAACATCTAAACTATCAGTAGAGAATTTGAAAGTTTGCCTGCTCATTACCCTTGTACAGGTAATACCAGACCTCACTAAGTAGGAACAGCTATTATCAGTCTTTCTAGAGAACTGTGACTTCAGAATAAACAGCAGAGAGAATTCTTAAATAAAGAGAAAATTTCTTTTGAAATTTTGCTTTGGGCTATGATAGAAAATTGTAGAATAGGCAATAATCCCAATGAAAACACTAAATGAATTACTTTGTAACTCTCTTTTCTTACCTACTTAGCTACTGAACAACGAACCATCAGCTGTCCTATCTACAGGAGTTACACAGGGTCGAATTCTAAAGCTTGAATTCCTAGACACACAGACTCAAAAAAACTCAATTCCAAACTGAGCCTCTTTGCTTTCAGGTATTGTCCAATCTTGGTGTGAATCTGGGTCAACCTCATGGAAGGCTCAACAAAGATATGAAATCTAAAGAAGACAATAAAAATAAACCACACATGAGCTTTAAAAAGTTGGGTTGTTATCTGCCATCAAGTCGGAATTCATAACTGACCCCCAGGGTGTTTTCAGAGGCTATGTATCACACACAATTAATTGTGCTAATGCGAAACCTGTACTTGGATCAAGAGGCAGTAGTCAGAACAGAGCAGGGTAACACTGCATGGTTCAAAATTGGGAAGGGTGTACGCCAGGGATGCATTCTGTCTCCATACCTTTTCAACATGTATACAGAGCAGATTATCCGAGAAGCTGGGCTCTATGAGGAGAATTGTGGCATCAGGATTGGTGGAAGATCTATTAACAATCTGCGTTATGCAGATGACACAATCCTGCTTGCTGAAACTGAGGACGACCTCATGCACTTGCTGCGAAGGGTCAAGGACTGCAGCCTTCAGTATGGACTAAGGCTCAACGTCAAGAAGACAAAGATTCTCGCCACTGGACCAATTGGCAGCATCAGGATGGATGACGAAGAGATTGAGAGTGTTCACAGCTTCAGTTTGCTCGGCTCCACAGTCAACACTCTTGGTACCAGCAGTCAGGAAATCAAAAAAGCGTATCGATGGGGAAGTCTGCTGTTAGGGACCTCTCAAAGGTACTCAGGAGCAACAGTGTCTCTCTGGAGACTAAGGTGCGTCTGATACAGGCCATGGTCTTTGCAATCGCTTGTTATGCATCAGAGAGTTGGACAATGATTAGGGAGGACAGAAGGAGATTGGATGCTTTTGAGCTGTGGTGCTGGAAAAGGGTACTGAATGTACCATGGACTGCCAGGAAAACAAACAGATTCATCTTGGAGAGGATTAAACCAAGCTACTCCTTGGAGGCAAGGATTCTGGGGCTTCGTCTGACATACTTTGGACATGTTGCCAGGAGGGACGGGTCCTTGGAGAGGGACATCATGCTTGGGAGGGTGGAGGGACAGCACAAGAGGGGAAGACCCTCTATGAGATGGATTGATTCAGTGACTTGGGTAATCAGGATGGGTGTGTCAGAGGCGGTGCGGTTGGCGCAGGATAGAGCAGGGTTTAGGGCTGTTGTGCATAGGGTCTCTATGAGTCAGAAACGACTCGACGGCACATAACAACAACAAACAACATGTATCACACAACTCATCTGGTCTTCACTCCTTGGTATTGAAGGCCTCAAACCTGTTCCTTAGATGGTTCTGAAATTCAGGTGGGGTAGACTCAAGGTCATATTTTGGTTCTCATGGATTTGATTTCCTTTTCCTTAGCTTCAGCTTGAACTTGCATGTGAGTAGTTGGTGGTCTGTTCCACAATCTGTTCCTGGCCTAGTTTTCACAGCTGATATCGAGCTTCTCTAGCGATTCTTTCCACAGATGTAATGAATCTGATTCTATGTAAACCATCTGGTGAAATCCATGTGTATAACCTGCGTTTATGTTTCTTATAAAATGTATTTGCAATGAATAAATCATTGATTATGCAAAATTAAATCATTCTCCAGCTTCATTTCTGTCATTGAGTCCATGTTTTCCAACTACTGATTCTACTCTGTTCCCAACTTTGGCATTCCAGTCACCTATTATTATTATTGCATCTTGATTGCATGTTCTATTGATCTCTGACTGTAAAAGTTGGTAGACGTCTTCTATTTCCTCTTCTTTGGCTCTGGTTGTTGGTGCATAGAGCTGAATGATAGCTGTATTCACTGGACTTCCTTGTATGTGTATGGATATTATCCTGTCACTCAAAATATTGTATTTGAAGAGAAATGTAGAAATGACTTTTTTAACTATGAAAGCAACCCCATTTTTCCTCACCTTTTCATCTCCAGAGTAAAATATCATATGATCGTCTGACTCAAAATGCCCCGAGCCAGTCCATCTCATTTCACCAATGCCTAGTATGTCAAGGGCTGTTGTGCATAGGGTCGCTATGAGTCGGAAACGACTCGACAGCACATAACAACAACAATAATTTCTTCCTTAACAATATCTAATTTTCCTACATTCATGGTTCTCACATTCCATGTTTCAATCACTAGTGTCTGCTTACAACTGGTCCTCTTCTTTTTCTATTTCCATACTTGAAAGCTCTATGTCAGTTGCCCTTTCTGTTAGTCTATGTGTGTTCTGCTGTAAACAGGGTTTTCAGAGGCCTTCTATTTCGGAAGTGGATGGCCAATCTTTCTTTCTAGTCTGTCTTAGTCCAAATGCTCAGACTTAGAGAAGTATCTGACAGACAAGCATTTTACAGAAAAAAGCAAAAGGGTTTTCCCTAATTCTGGTATTAACCATTAGTTTCAGTGTTGTCCCTGCCCATGGCACAAGTGTTCTGACCCATTTATTTCCCTGCTCCACCATCCACTAGCATCCCCTTCCACTCCTACCCACTCCCTTCAACACCTATCTCCCTTTGTCCAGTCCTTGATCTGACAGCTTATACCTGAAGCTTTCTGGGCTTCTGTGATTCCAAACACTTCAGCTCCTGACAAATTCTTATGCTGTGGCTAGTATCTCTTAAGTTTAGTGGTAATGTTTCCCAATGAGTGGACAAAGTTGTGTATCCAGAGTCAAGTTGCAGGATAATGATTGTAGGTTAAAAAATAGTTTAAAAATCTAGAACTGATAAAACTCAGAAGACTCAAACTCACTACCTTTCAGTTGGGTTTGACACATTTTAACCCTTTATAACCAGGGCCAAAGAAGAGGAAATAGAAGACTTCTAGCAACTTTTACAGTCAGAGATTGATAGAATATGAAAGCTACTTCAGAAGTGGATCTTAAAAAAAATTTAAAAAATTGTACATTGAAATGAAGAACCTCTTTCAAAGCATCATTTTAAAATTGAAATTGTACAATTCAAAAAAGATAAAAAAGAATATGCAACATAAAATATTTGCATCTAGAATATACAGTCAATATAAAGTCAATGAGAAAACGAGTGACAGATCATAAGAAAAGTGGGTAAAGACTTTGGAATAGATACTTCACAGAAGAGATATCCAAATGGCTGACCAAGATTGCCAAGGGCTCATTCTCTTTAGTCTTCGGGAAAAGGTCAGGAAATCATGGTACATCACACTTGACACTTGTGTGTAGCAACTAGCATTCTAATTCATGTAAAGTGGACTCATTATTAGGACAATGACTTTGGAGAACTCATTTGGACAGTTTCTACTAAAAATTAACATATACACATCCCATCCTACAGTAGCTCTCTACTAGATATGTACACAAAATAGGTGTATATAGAAATATTCATCCAAATCGAGAAAATAAACTGTGACAAACAATAGAGTGTTATTTAAAGACAAAGGTAAATGGACAACATTCACCTTAAAAACCATGGATTAATTTTCAAAGCATGATGATCAGTGAAATAAAGATAATTATAAGTGTGAGAGAGAGGAAAAGGATGAGCAATCTCCTCCTTTGTGATTAACTGCCTCTGAAAACCTGCAAGAGCTATGGCTCAGTTCTGACTCTATGGTACATAACAACATATATACCTATATGTGTGTCTATACATAAAGGTCTACAGTGATATAAACTTCAAAACTAGGCAAAACCAACCTACAGTTTTATAAGATAGTGGTTACTTTAGATGCTGTGAATAACTGAGATGAAGCATAAAAGGCAAATTAAGAGGAAACTGGTAAAATTCTAACTCTTGATATGGGCACAGGGTATATGTGAGAGTGCTTTTCAAAAATTCATCTGGTGAACACTGTAATTTATCCAGATTGCTATATAATTTTAGATGGCTCAAATAGAGACTTTAAAAAACTTAATTCATTTTCAGCTAATTCAATAAGCACGGATAAACTACCCAATATCATACCCAATTTGAGGTAGGAATCAGTAAGATATAAAGAAATGTACATGAAGAAAAAAGTACTTCCATGCCCTTGAATAATTTGTAGCTATCAAAGACAGATTATATGTCTAGGATATCTAAAGGAAAATGCAGGGCTAAAGATAATACAAGTTTGAGTAAAGAAGAAATCATTAAAGTTGAAAATATATTCAAGATTCCAAAGCTTCATGAGAGGTAAAATGTTGTAAATAAGGGGTAATTCGGCCACACTCTCTTCAGAGTCTGAGGCTGTTTGTTTCCCAAATCAGTCACGTCTCTGAACGCATTTGGCCACCAGCGTTGTTTCCTCACTAATCTCACTTGCCACCTGGCCTTAGGCTAAGATTTTATAGTATCTTCATATTTTTTCATCTTCTCTATTAAAATGCATTTCCAAGTAAAGTTCAGAAGTGTAACATAAGATCTGCCTATTTGCATATTTCCCTCTGTTAAGCAGCATATATAAAGAGAGGTTGGCTTTTGTTTTCTTTTTTCAATCTCAAGAAAAAAATGTCCACTTATCAAAATAAGGATGCAATATGTTGTGATTGTTTTCATAATTATAATAGGGATATTCATCTCAACATGGTTTTTATTTGATTTTATGAAATGAGTATCAGAATTAGCTTTTGTTGCCTTTTCAAGATGATTACATTAACATCAAATATGTAAGATCTTTGTAGATCAAGTTAAAGGAATTAGCTAATAATGCCTGCATCTTCCTGCATAAAGAACGAAAAAATGTATGATTGTACAAGCCTTAGACTCTTACTTATATACCTTGTCTGTAGGATGGGAGGGCATGCCATTAGCATCAGATTACACTGCAATTAAAGATGCCCTGTAATTAAACTCTGCATTCTATTAGCATGGTGAATATTTAAAAACTGCTCTTCAAATTGATTTCCATTTCTAGCACCCCTCCACTGAGTTTCCAAGGCTGCCCATCTTAACAGGAGCGGGTCTCCACATCTTTCCCCTGAGGAGCAGCTAGTGGATTTGTACTGCTGACCTTTTTGTTAGTAGTGTAGTATGAAATCAACTACACCACGAGGAGTCCCATTACTATGATAGGAGTCTTCATGTATGTACTTTCATTCCTCTGTGAAGTTCATAAACATAACGCAATACATATTAATATGCATTTTACTAATTACAGTTTTAATTAAAGCTCTGGAAAACATATGGGGAAGTTGTTTTCTGTCCTAAAAGGTCACCGGGAGCTGGAATTCATTTAATGGAAATGTTTCGCTTTTAATTTAAATCCAGGGCCCCCATCATCTTTTACTAAAATTATAGAAGTTTAAAAAGGTGAATAATATATGTGAAATGACATTATGACACTAAAATTATGAAGATATAAATGAATATTGAGATAAATATTTAGCCCACAGAGGAGAAAGCAAACAAATATAATTTCCAAATGTTTTTTAACATACCATTTGCTCACTTATAAATATATCTTTGAGTAAACATTTGTGTTCACTGATAGGTATAAATAGTCGCATAATTAGAATCCACAGAAATCAAAAGAGTTTATCAAGATCTTTTTTCTATTTATACATCCCTAATAGCTGCTGAGCCGGATCCAACCAATAGCTGATTCTTCCTTCAGTGGGATTTTGAGCCTATATATCACATGGGAAGATATTCTATCTTTATCTGTAGGACCTAATGCCGGATTTGAGCTGTCAAAAAGGTGCACTGTGGGTAAGCAGCATAATGTATGAACTATGGCACCAGAATGTTCTTATTTCTATATAAAGAGCCTGTTTTATGCACACAAGGACAGAATGGGAACCTTGGGTAGTACTAATTGTCAAATGAAGGTTAATGATGCAGTAGTTAGGTGTTTGCCTGCTAACCAAAAGACTGGCTGTTCAAGTCTACAAGAGAGAGATGTAGTAGTTTGCTTTTATAGTCCTGGAAATTATGGGATGTCTACTCAATAAAATAAGGTTGCTATTAGTCAGAATCATGCTCGGAAGGGTGAAGGGACAGTACAGGAGAAGAAGATCTCAGATGTGAGGGATTGATACAGTATCTGGGGCAACAGGGGTTCGTGTGTCAGAATTAGTGAAACTGGTTCAGGACAAGGAAGGGTTCAGAGCTGCTGTACACAAAGTTGCTATGAGTCTCAGGCAACTCAATGGCACATAACAACAAAAACATAACTATATTGTTTTTTGTTTTTATTTAAGTCTCTTGTTTGTTGCTGTTATGTGCCATCAAGTCACTTGAGACTCAGAGTGACCCTATGTACTAAAGCCCTAAACACTGCTTTATCCTGTGCCAACCTCACTGTCTCAGACACACTCATTCCCACCACCCCAATCACAGAATCGATCCATCTCATCGAGGGTCTTCCTCTCCTGTGGCGTCCTCCCACTCTCCCAAATATGATGCCCCTCTCCAAGGACCAGTCCCTCCTTGCAACATGCCCAAAGTATGTCAGTTGAAGCTTCAAGGAGCAGTCCGGCTTCATCCTCTCCAGGACAAACCTGTTTGTTCTCCTAGCAGTTCACAGTATATTCAACACTTTTCTCCATGCTCAAAGGCATCAATTCTCTTTCTATCATCCCACATCATTGTGAAGACTAGTGTCTGGATCAGGACACCTTAGTCTCCAGCCTGATGTCACTGCTCTTCAGTATTCTTGAGAGGTCCCTCACAGCTGACTTTCCCCAGTGCAATTCATCTCTTGATTTCCTGGCTGCTGGTACCAAGAGTGTTGACTGTGGAGCCAAGTAAACTAACTGTTGACTCTTGTTTAGAGTCAACAAAACCTTGGTGAGGGCCTTTGTATTTAAAATTGAGTTGTTAATATATTTTGGTGGAACATACTTCTAAGTGGTACAGCACTCTTCTGTCAATACGCTGTACTGAGGTAACCTGAAGTTTCTGTGATGCTGAACCTTGTGCCGTTGGGGTGTCAAATGTCATAACAATTACCCATGGTGGACAAAGTTTGGTGGAGCTCCCAATTTAAGACAGATTTTGAAGAAGGAGTGGCATCCACTTCCTAAACAACATGACTCTGGAAATTCTACGAACTTTGAGAAATGATAGTTATAGAAACATTTCAGGCCTTTTATTCATAAGATTGCTATGAGTTGTGCTCTACTTGATGGTAAACAACAATCAGAATCTACTGGAAAGCACTTAGATCCTTCCAAATGGAACTCTGGGAAATAGATATGGTTAATATGGCTTGGTAACCTAGAATTTGGAGGTTCATCCTCCTGCAGGGATACCTTGTAAGAAGCACTTGTCACCCTATACTGAAAACTCAGCCACTGAAAACCCTATGAAGCTCAGCTCTAGTCTGACACTCAAAACTCACCATGATCTAGAGTCAACTCCAATGCAAATGTTACTGGTGATCATTCCAAAGGCTAAAATTCTTCCAGTAATGACTGCACAATTGTCTTCCAAGTTCAACTTATATAAGCTTGGTAAGAGCTACAGAAGAATATGAGTTATAGTTACATGTTTTGCACTTACTTTTAGAAATTGAATTTCAGTTAAACATAGTTGTACCTCTCTAAATATCTTGATCTACCTGATCAGAGATTTTAGGTATGGTTTTCCAGGCTCATCTCTGAAAAATTATGAAGACAAAATAACATCTATTATACTTTCAAAATGAGACATAGGAGGCATCAGGATTAATTATCCACAGACATTTATAACCTAAGACTAGAAGAACTAGATGTGGCCCTACTATGGGTACTGTCTATTTTGAGCAGAGACACCCACCAGATCTCAGACAGAATGAGAGGCAAGAATAGAACAAAATTCAAATACCTAAAAAATGCCAAACCTACTGGACAAACAGAGACTAGAGGAATCCACATGACTCATTCCAAGACAGCATTTGAACTTAGAATGGAAGCTATTTTTTGAAATCATCTTTCAGCCAAATGGTATATTGGCCTATAAAATAACAATACCACCTATGATTAAGGTGCTCCCTTCATCAACTCTAGGAGACTGAATGGTAAACATTTACACAAAAGCAAAGATGAGAAGGCAAGAGGGGAAAAGAAGCTAGTTCAAGAAGACAGAACCAAGTGGGAACAAATAATAATAATGATGACACAGTTAACATTATAACCAATGTTACAAAATACATGTAAAAATATTAAATGTGGACCTGATTTACAGTGTGAAATTTCACCTAGAACACAATAAAATATTATTCTGAAAAACTGGGGTAGGAGATCAGGCAACATATAAAGCAATCACAGCACAAAGAAAATAAATATAGACAAGATAAACTTACTCATCCCATTGATTTCTGCACCTATAACATGTAAGATTTCTCATAATTACTGTATGGACTCATTATTTTTCTTTTTCATTATTCCCTTTGGTTAAGAAATAATAAAAAAGTAAAAGTAAAAAATAAAAGTAAAACATTAAAATTGATGTTCAGGTCAACAGAAGAATGAACTAGAAATATGAAGATGTGAATTATTTACATGCTACTTTTGGAAAATAAAAACTAAATGAATCACCCACTTCCACAGTCATGCACATGCAACTGTGCAAGTATGTATGTTGAAGAAGAAATTGCTTTGGTTATTTGATTGGTATAGCATGTAATTTGCTATCAATGTCTTGCTGGCTTGTTCCCATTAACATAATGGACATTTCTTTCACCTAGATTTCACAAAGAACGTACTCTAAATTCTTTGGAATAATGATGCCTAAGACGAGAACATGGTGGATCAGTGACGTTCTTTAACATCCAGAACCTTGGAGGGCAAAAAAAAGACTGTTTTCTGTTCCTTCTTCCAAGAGCAATTCTGAATTGACCACTCCAATTCATGCTTCCCAAATTTGTCTTCATTAATAACATGGATGATTCTAATGCCCTAACCTCTCTCTACAATGTGATTCTTCTTCTGTTGAATGCCTAAATGGCAAATATTTTACTGTTAATTTTTCCAAATCACTTCATTTCAGATTTATTTTTATTTTTGTGATTTCATATGTAACTAAAAATGTTAAAAATTGTGCAAATAACTGCTGATACCTTACTACAAGATTGTCCAGATACCACCACCCTGGATTTATTCTTCCTTCTCTTCTTCCCACTCCCTTGCTTTCCTTCCCTTACCCACTTCTTTCTTCTTTTTCCTCTCCTTCCTTCATACCCCTTCATGTAAATAAGGAAATTTCCTATTTAAATTCCCCTTGTAACAATTGCAACCTCTGTGTCATATCTGAGTCGCGTTCCAATGATCACATTGTATTTTCAGATCGTATTTCTTTTAGTATTTTTGACATGCCTTATTATTTTTTTGAAAGTTAGGAATGTTGTATCTATTGATGGTAAAAAAAGGCTTCCATGTGTAGACTTACGTCAATCTAGACAAAATTTGGGGATTAATACATGTTGTAGGCATAAGAAGAGAATCTTTAAATTCTTTTAGTCCCTTTGTTTTGTTATACTGTTGTTTCATTTATCTTTACAAAAAAGCCAGTGATATACGACCATTAATCCTATTTCTGGATGAGAAACCTAAGGCTGCTAATTGAGACTCTTAGGTGATGTGAAATAGATGAAGAGTTGAGTGGGAAAATTTAAAGTCAGTACAACTGTCGAGGATGTATAGTTTATATGAATGAACTATCCTCTAAGGTTAAGAACATATTAATGCTTAACATATGCAGGTCTGAAGTTTTGGATACATCCCCAATCCTCATGGCTACAGGTTACTATATCCTAGTTTAAATAGCTAACATTCCTTGTAATAATTTTTTCTATTAAATTTACAGGAATCTCTTCTGTTTAAAAAAAAGCCAAGTACAAGCTTATTGTTGAGGATATTAGCAGCATGGGACACAGGACTCATTATTTGCTTTCCAAACAAGATCAGGACAAAGGAGGATCAACCTGGGAAGAAATGATAAAGAACAATATGGCTATTGTAATTAGCAACTGTCAAGAGGGAGTGGAAAGGGAAGAAGGAGGTCGAAAGGAGAAAGAGAGAAAAATTACTAGTACATCAGAGATCTATGGCAGATGAGGACAAGGGGTGAAGGAATAAGCAAGAGGCAATGGGAACTTGATAAGATTGGATGATAGAGATACTAACCAACAGTAATTAATTCTACAAAACACAATGTAATGAATAAAACACTATGTATGTGAATATGCAAATCAATAATAAGTTTTAAAAAATAATGTACTCTTGACCATAAGATGTACTACACAGCCATTGTAACCAAAATAGCTGAGTATTTGATAGAATGGAATAGAATCAAGAAATTAACCCATCTACCTACAACCAATTGATATTTGTTAAGGAATTAAAACCTATTAAATGGGAAAGTGACAACCTTTTAAACTAATGGTACTAGCAAAATTTTAAATCTACCTGCAGAAAAATAAAACAGGATGCACATCTCACATTTTACAAAAAAAAAACACCAAAACCCTCAAGGTAGCTCAGAGACCTGGGCGTTAAGCCCCAAAACATAAAGCTCATGATACAAATAGGCTTGCAAATACAGCCAAAAATGCACAATAGGAGATGATTAAATAAATAAATATGATCTCCTGAAAATAAAATTCCTGTGTACATCAAAAACTTTTTCCAACAGAGTGAAAAGAAAGCCCACAGACTAGGGAAAAGCATTTGGCAATGACATTTTAGACAAGAGTCTCATAATTAAAGTTTACAGATTATCACAGGGCTTCTTCCTAAACAGTATGCCTCTTGGAAACTCTATGAATTTTGATAAATGTTGATAGTTATAGAAAGGCTTCAGGCCTTTTGTTCATAAGGTCACTATGAGTTGTGCTTAACTCAACAGCAATCAACAACAACAACCATAAGAATAAGATTGATAGCCTAATTACAAAAGAGCTAAAAGACTTGAAAAAGATCCTTCATCAAAGAGGACACTGGGTGAGGCAAAAAGCACATGAAGAAATGTTGAAAATCACTGGGGAAAAAAATCAGAAAAATGCAAATAAAAACAACCATGAGATACAGTAGCAGTAGCAAAGTTTAAGAACAATAAGCAACTTTTGTTGTAGAGGAAGTAGAGAGACTAGAATTCTTATGTACTGTTAGTGGGACTGTAGAAGGGTACAGGCACTAGGGAAGGCAATTTGGCATTTCCTCAAAAAGCTGACAGGAACATATCCCAAGGAAATCAGAGCTGAGGCATAAACAGAGGTATATACTCCTATATTTGTAGCAAGGTTACCCACAATAGCAAGAAAATGGAAACAACTTAATAAAAATTAAAAAAAACAACCCAACAACCAAACACCAGTGATAATATTCACACAACAGAATCCTATGCAACTCTAAATTACAGCTAAATATTTGTAAAGTATGAAACAAAATGAGTGAGTCCAGAGAGCATTATGTTGAGCGAAAAAAATGCAGTCACAAAAGGACAAATACTATGGAAGACCACTACTGTGAAAATAGGAGGGTAACAAGGGGTGAAAATTTGGGGGAGGGGAGAAGAACAGAAAGGTAATGGGTAGACAAAGAACACTACAGGGCCAAGGTGAATCAAAATAAAGAGAACAGGAACTAGATAGATAGATGATAGATAGAGAGATAGAGAGAGAGAGAGAGAGAGAGAGAGAGAGAGAGAGAGAGAGATGATAGATGAAAGAGAGATATATGCATTGTTTAAAAGTGAAAGGAGCAAGGAGGTATAGAAGGACATTAGTGGGGTTCGGAGGGGGTGAAGAAATGAGTAAAGCACAATGGGAACTTGTCAGATGAAGAGATAAAAGTAACAGATCAATAATTATTAACTATATAAAACACATTGTACAGAAATGATTGAATATAACAAAATGTACATGAATGAAAAAAATATGTATGAATTATTGTATAAAAGTGAATTATGGTATAAATAAACAATATATTTAAACAAATAAACAAACAAAACCCTGTGGACTCATGGCCTCAAGATGTTTTCTTACCAATCAAATTGTTCCTGGCACTTCCTGTTTCAATCTTCGGTCTTATCAAAATACAATCTAATACTCTTTGTTTCTAATACACAAAAAGTCCACCGATGCACAAATACAGACACACTTTACTATTTTACCATTGAGTCTGAACCGATTCATAGCTGACCCTCCAAACGGGTTTTCAGAGGTAGTGAAATCACAGAGGAGGAGACTGCCCATCTCCCTCCCATGAAGCTGATGGTGAATTCGAACCACATGCCTTTGGGTTGGCAGTATATTTGGCTTAAATTTAAAAGTCCAAGTATATTCACCCTGGGATGTTCTTCCTGTTCAATACTCTTCTTTGTCCCAGGTTGTCCAAAGGTGAGGCTGTGACAGGGTAACGTTCATTCTCTTTTAAAAGTAAGGTGGCTGCTGCAGTTGTTGTATACAGCTAAGCACATTTTGACTCACAAGGGCTTTATGACAGAGCAGAAGTGCATTATACCATTTCCAAGCTGTAATTTTTAGAGAAGCAGATTGCCATCTCAATTTCCCACTAAGTGGCTAGTGCGTTTGAACTTCTGGCCTTTCTGATAGAAATAATTTACATAATCACCATGTTGCCAGGCTCCATAAGGCATTCATTTAATTAACAATACTTAGTAAATCTAAAATGTTATCTAAATAACATTACAGTAGGTAGAGAAAACAATTATGAAAGTAGAGTGTAAATGGCAGAATCCAAATCACACATGTACGCGCACAGGGATTCTTTATTCATGTAGCAATTCAAAGCATAAATGTTTATTGCTTCTCTGCCTCCAAGCTTCTCTTTCATAATTCTTTGCACATGGAATTTTCTCTTCATCTCTCATCTCTCTGCTTTAGCCAACACTTTAATTGCAAATACCACTTCATGCAGAAAAATCTCTGCCCACATTCACCATGGCCAGAAAAGATGCTCATCACGAAAAGCTTACCTCACATGATGCCTCCCCCACAACACTTTCTTTACTTATACTATTTACAAGCTCATCTTGTTCACCTCCTACACTTCCTATTCTTAGAGTATATCTTATGTATCTCCTCAAATCCTAGAGAGAATATACATATATGCCATCATCATATTTTGTTACATAAAAATCATAAGGGGGGAAAAATGCCTTAAATTAGTACAAATGATGTTTTTGTTGTTGTTAAGTGCCGTAGAGTCAAAGGTGACTCAGCAAGTACCAATGATACAGCTATAATTAATACTTAATAAGAGACATCTCTGTTTCTCATTCTGTGGCCAAGTCTCTGATTTCCATTAACACTGTAGAAGTATTAAAAAAAAATCCACTTCAAGGGATCTCTGGCAGCTGAGTGGTAAGAACGTGCAGTGCAAACCCAAAGGCAGTCAGTTCAAATCCACCAGCTAATCCATAGGAAAGAGATGAGCATGCTCTTTCCGTGTGCTTTCTTGCCTCTGAAAACCTGTTGGTGGGTCAGCTCTAAGATGATTCTGACACAAAAGTGCATAATGACACCACCACAATAATTCTTAAGGAAGTAATAATTATTTATAAAATATTGAAGCATTATTTGCAAAACCTAAACAGTAGAAACCCCCTATAGACACAACTATACATTTCTTTCAGTAAATCATGCTACAACAGTGTTGTTAAATATACTGAAATTATTAAAATGTGCAAATGTAGAAAACAGTCAGAGCACAGTGACAGATCATCAACAGGTATACAAAATATAACCTGTGTCCACACTTGCATAAGCACAACTCAGGCAGTAAAGACTGAGCACAGGTAACAGTAGGAGGCATTATTGGAGAAACAGACAGGATTCCCTAAGCTGAGTGGATGAGCAGAGGTGAGCAGAGGGGACAATATGATATAAGGCCCAGGGGCAAGAGGAAGAACTCTGGGGAAGTCCAAATTATTATATACTAAACATCCTGCCAAGTGCCTAGTGGGAAGGCGAATCAAGAAACATAAATTCCAGCTTCCTTATTACTGCTCCAGGTATGGTAATGCACAGAGTATGCCCCATACTGTATGCCCCAGAGTTCTCATCTCTGCCTTGAAGATGCAGGGAGTGAGCAGGAAAAATACAGTGATTAGAAGGTTTAGATAAACATTTGAAAATAAAGTATTTGCATTATGAAAGGATACAAGAAGAGGGACAGATCATGCTGCCTGCCAGGAATAGCTGGTTCTTGAATAAATCTGAGTCAAGCTGTTAAGTGAGGGACCAAGGGCAGCAACTCTCTGCTTTTTTAATACCTGCTCGCCATTTTGGGGAAGAGGAACTTCACCTGCAGAGTTATCATCAGCAACTCTGCAGACCAAGCAATTCCTGTCAGAAGTCTTTCATGACCTTTTCTGGTCCTTAAGATCATTTTCAGGGCCAAAACCACCCTGCAGCTGGAGGCCTGGCCAGGTGATGGCCTGTCAGCAACAATGTGAGGTGAGACTGCAGCATCTCTACCCCTGGGCTGGCCCCATGATAAGTGATTGGCCTCGGAGAGACACAGAAATCCGCTGCTGGCCAAGGGCCGCCAGGCTGTCAGTGGGCAGGCAGCTCTCTCACAAGCAAAATGACAGCTGGTGGGGCACATGCCAATCAACCCCTCCTGAACCACAAAAGGTACAGTCTCTGAAAAGCCCAGAAAATGACACTCATTAGAGACTTGTTTACCCAACATTGTTAACTGCAAATCACTCCTTTTCTGAGTTAAAACAATATTTATGTGCACGTGCTCCATCAGCCCCTGAGAAGCCCTGCCCAGTGACCACCACTGGCACTGGCCCCGGCACTATGAACCCAGAAAAATGGCCAAATGGCTGTACTGCACAGAAATCTAGTCCATCAACCCCTGAGGACACTTCTGCTCCGCGTCATCAAAGTCACTGGGATCCAAAAACGAGCAAGCGCCCTTGCTGCAAGCAGATCCAACAGAATCTGTCACCATGGCAATCCCACACTTCTAATCTTCCTTGGAGACAGCTCAGAGCAGATGTTGTGATGCTCATGTAGCATTAGAAGCTGGTCAAAGTCAGGAAACTTATTTCATATCATCAAGTAATTAGAATAGAAAAGAATTTTTAAAAAATAGTAATAAAACAAATTATGTTAACTACTGTGTAATCAAAATTCAGAAACTGAATTTGGGAATAGAGAAGCAGAATCAGTAGTTGGAAAACATGGGCTTGGTGACAGGAATGAAGCTGGAGATAGAATGATTGAATTTTGGACAATCAATGACTTATTCGTTGCAAATACATTTTATAAGAGACACAAACGCAGGTTATACACATGGACTTC
>NW_006399893.1:2222612-2224829 GCF_000299155.1 Elephantulus edwardii | reverse complement strand
CAGTCAGGAAATAAAAGAGCGTATCGCGATGGGAAAGTCTGCTGTTAGGGACCTCTCTAAAGTACTCAAGAGCAACGTTGTCTCTCTGGAAACTAAGGTGTGCCTGATACAAGCCATGGTCTTTGCTATCGCTTGTTATGCATCAGAGCGTTGGACAATGGCTAGAGAGGACAGAAGGAGAACTGATGCCTTTGAGCTGTGGTGCTGGAGAAGAGTACTGAATGTACCATGGACTGCCAGGAAAAGAATCCCATTTACCTTGGAGAGGATTAAACCAAGCTACTCCTTGGAGGCAAGAATTCTGGGGCTTCGTCTGACATACTTTGGACATGTTGCCAGGAGGGACAGGTTCTTGGAGAGGGACATCATGCTCGGGAGGGTGGAGGGACAGCGCAGGTGGGGAAGACCCTCTATGAGATGGATTGATTCGGTGACTGGGGTAATCAGGCTGGGTACGTCTCGATGGCACAGAACAACAACAACAACAACAACAACAACAACTGTGTAATCAACTTTGAATCATATGTGACATTTTACTGGGCCTCATTTTGATTCTCACTTCAAATCTACAGGGCTATCTCCACGCTACTTTGTGTGGGGAAGACAGATGTTAATCAGGGACAGAGATTGTCTTGTTAGTCAACCTACAGTTTCAATTCCAAAACAAGGTCATGGTTACCTTACCCTGCAGAACCTGAATTATGGACTACTTATTGTGTTGAGGGTTGTCAGGTTTGTTCAGATGATCACACACATAACAGACTAAGACTCTGCCTGATACTGCTCTATTCCAACCATCCACGGGATTTTCAGAAACAGATCAGCCAGCCTTTCTTTCTAGTCTTAGTCTGAAAGCTCAGCTGAAATTTATTTGGCATATAGTAGTAACATACAAGCCTCTGATAACAGACAAACAGTGGTTGTGCATGACAGCATATATCAGCTGGGAATCAAGCCACAGTATCCCACCAGGGAAGTGAGATTTCTGCCACTGTATCCCAAAGGTATCAAAATTTCAGACTCTTCAGTAAGTGCTCCAGGCCTTCCTCAGTCTTCTAGTAAGGCTTAGTCATTTTACTGAAGAAGATTAAGAAGTACAGCTTTAGTTCAGTATTCTGAAAACAAAAATTCTCACTTTTGTTCTAATGGACAATATCATGATAGATGGGAAAAAGTTGGAATTTGTTAACAATTTCATTTTATTTGGAATCATAATCAACACTCATAGTTGCAGCAGTAAAGAAATCAAAAGAGGTGTTACACTGGGGAAATTTGTTGTCAACTACTCTTTGAAGTCCTAAGAAGCGAGGATATCAGTTTAAAGACTAAGATGTGTCTGAACCAAGACCTTTTATTTTCAATTGCTTCATCGGAAAGTTCAACAATGGATAAGGAAGATTGATTCTTTTGAATTGTGATGTTGGCAAAGAGTGCTGACTAGCTGATGGGCTGTCAAAAGAATTATCAATCTGCCCTGGAGGACATGCAACCACAGTGCTCCTTAGAGGCAAAAATTATGAAAGTGGGTCTCTTGTACTTCGAACATGTTGTCAAGAAGGGCTTGACCTTGGAAAACGGCATCATGCTGGGAAAAACTGAGTCAGTGAAAGAGAAAAAGACCTTCAATGAGATGGATTGATACAGTGACTGCAATGATGATCTTGAACCTGGAGAAGTTCTTTAGCATGGCACAAGATAGGGCAGGGTTCAGATCTGCTATTCATCAGGTTGCTATGAGCAGCAGTCTACTTGAAAGCACCAAACAATAACACTTTTTTTCCTTTTTTTCCCAGAAAATTGCCTTCAATAAGCTTATAAGTTCATGCAAATGACTAACCATGTTTTAGCACTGAACTAGATGATCTCTAAAGTGACCTAAGAATGAAATTCCTTGATTCATTTCAGCTTTAAAATGAGCTAGGCATTGTAAGCAATTTTAAATTAGTAATACAGGTTCTATTTTCAATGAGTATATAAGATAGTCGCTCAAATTAAAATACAGAGTTGGGCCATTAAATTTGAAACTGTTGTTGTTATGTTCCATCGACTTGCTTGTGACTCATAGCGACCCTATGTACAAGAGCTCTAAATGCTGTTCTATCCTGTGCCAACCTAGCCATCTCAAATGCACTTATTCCCACCGCTCCAGTCACAGAATCGATCCATCTCACCAAAGGTCTCCCTCTCCTTCGCTTCCCCTCCACTCTGCCAAATATG
>NW_006399893.1:2150763-2221839 GCF_000299155.1 Elephantulus edwardii | reverse complement strand
TGTTCTGAGATTCCCATTACTCTCAGAGTCAGCCACAGCTTGTTGTGATCCACACTTGTTGTGATCAAAAGCCTTTGCATAGTCAATGAAGCACAGATAGACATTCTTCTGGTATTCTTCGCTTTCTGCCAAGATCCATCTGACATTAGCTATATATGAAGTAAAAATAAAATAGAAGATGAGAGATTGAAACAATCAATCAGATGTGGATATTTGTAGAAGCCTCCATTTACAATGTAGAATATGATACTATGGCAAGTACAGGATGAGACAAAAGTTAACAGAAGTCCAGTGTGAAGAATCCCAAGTTCCCTGTGGATGGAGCTGACTCCAACATGAGCTCTGGTGAGTGTGTGCATTAGATAATGCTCACTTTATAGAATTACAAAGGGGAACTGTGTAGGATAGGTGTGGTGAGAAAACGCAGGGTCTACATGGGAAGCACGATGGATTACAGGGCCACTTTTGAGGACTAAGTTCAAAGCCCACTTACAAAATGTTATGTTTTAATTTCCTGATCTTTTCTCACAGATCTTAGCATAAACACAACTTCTTAGCTAGGGTGACACCAGTTTTGAGGTCAAGAATTTTTTAGACATGTGTCACGTATCACATAACCTCAAGTATCCCCATCTGATGGGAGGCTCTGCTTAATAAATTAGCAAGAGGAGAAGGAGTGGAGTGGAGGCAGCACATACTGAGCAGAAAGGTCAGGATGGAAGATGAGATGGGAACTGGCTGTCAGAAACACGGACTGCACTGAAGAGAGATGACGGCCCACGTACAGGTGGACTGACTTGCTTAGGGAAAGTAGTACATGCTGTGTGGTGTAAAACCAGGATAATCATAGAATAACCTTCAGAAGGATAATGAGGACACGGTGTGGCATTAATAATTAGAGCTGGAAAAGGAAGATAAGCTGAGCTTTACTTAGCAAACCACAATGAATGGTCATTCTATACAGAACTTGTCTTTCATCCTTCTTAGGAAATTTCAGCATAATTTATGTTTTTCACAATGCACAAGCATATCTTTAATGTAAATTTAAAAAAACAGTATGTGGGCCCGTCTTACACTCACAGGGCAGAAAAGAGGTTACTCCTAAGTGCTGTGAAATACTGGGTTAACACTCGCTCAAACCTCAGAGTTAGATTACACAGATCTAAAAAAAAATATGTTATCCTTGACAATACTTTTCTACAAAATGGTCAGCATGGACAATACAAATAAGGTGTTCAGTGCCCAAACAATTTTAACAAAATCACTAATCAAATTAAGTACTTTTTTCCCAAGGAGCACACCAGCAAGCACCAAATATCGAGATGAGATATACTAAGTACGGTATTTTTCCAAATTACTAATTACTGTTATTGTTGTTACGTGTCATCAAGTTTAATACAACTCTTAGTGACTCAGTGAGCAACAGATGTGAACCCTGCACAGTCCTGTGCAATGCTCTTATCTCTGTCTAGCTCAAGTTCACTGTCACAGTCACTGTGCCAATCCATCTCACTGAGGGTCTTACTCTTTTTAACTGACATCTACCCTTCCCAATAGGATGTTTCTCTCCAAGAACTGGTTCTTTCTGATATGCCCAAGTAAGTGAGATTTAGTTCCACCATTCTTGCTTTTAAGAGGCACTCTGGTTGTACTTCCATCAAACCAGATGTGTTCATTCTTTTGGCAGTACATAATATAGTCAATACTCCAATATAATTTAAAGGCATCAATTTTTCTTCTTTCATCATTAGGTATTGTCTAATTTTCAGATTCATAGGAAGCAACTGAAAACATCATGGGCTGTATCTGGTGCACCTTGGTTTTTAACCTGGCAACATGCCTCCTTAACATTTTGGAGAAGTCCTTGGCAGCACAAGCTCTTTCCAAAGCTGCTAAACTTAAGGGTGGCAGTCTCCCTTCCATCCACTCCCCCACCCCCCACCTCCCTACCCCGTCACCTCCCCACCCCACCCCCACCTCCGCATCCCCCCACCCCGTCCCAAGAAGAAGCTGTTTGGGTTAGAACACAGTCAACCTTTTTATTAGAAGTCCATCACTTAACCCACTGGGCCACAAGAACTCTCTCTCCAATAGATAACTATTTTAAAATATATGCTCAGGCATAAGGCAATAGTTAATAACTATCTTCTAACAACTACCTCCAACTATTGTGATCTTTGACAAATCACATAACTTTTCTTGACAAACCTCAATCATCAAGTCAGAGTAAGACACCAATCTCTGACTACTCTGCAAAAGGGGTAAAATGAAATAATCTATGTCAAAGCAAGTGTTTTGAAAATAGTAAAGCGGCATATAAACATAAGGTGCTATTATCCTTAATCAAAGTCACCTGAGAACACATGCATTTGTCATCCTTATTTCACAGGATAAACAAAGGGAACTTGACAAATAAAATCAGCCCAAAGTAAAATGTTAAGAATGACAATGAGTCATTTCTCACAACAAAGGAATTGATTTTCCATAGAAGCTCTTTCCTTTTGCGTGTACAGACCCGTATCCATCAACACCTCTGTCCCCTGTTTTGACATTGGGTATAATTACAGCTGATCACATCCCTGCTTGGTTCACATTATTGCCAGAGCCTGAGGCCACTAAGTTTCTTCTCTATTACTGAAGGTATATGCCAGAAATCATACCAAATTATATTGTTACCAAGGCATTTTTCTTTAATTAAGGAAATAAGCACAAATCATTCTCTTCAAAAAATGATCTAAGCTTAAAGCTTAGACCATGGCTTTACTTTCCACCTTCAAAAGCTGTAAATATCTTACAATCATCATATTTAAACTACATTCTCAAATATCTAGTGTGACTGAAGATTATCACAAATTCTATTCTTGAAAATAAAAAAATAAAAAATTTCCAGAAAAATGAAAAATAGCTGCGATACTCTCCAATTTTATTTTATCTGGGCCTAAAAGCTAGCTTGACTGTGTTGATATTACTTTCTGGCTTTTGGTAATGGGAGATGCTACTCTTAGGGAAGTGAATTAGGGATACAAAGGAATTCATTATTCTGTTTCCATACTCTTCAATTTTACTATCAGGCCAAATATGGGTCAAAATTAAAAAAAAATAAATACATAAATCCACCTACCCCCATGCATAAGAAACCCTAGTGTAGCAGTTGTCCAATGCTGTGCTGTTAACCAGAAGAAAGAGAGCTGCTTCAAACTAGGGCTTTGCATTGGTTCATCCCAGCTCAACACCTCCTGCACACGTGCACTTTCTCCTCAAAGATACTGAACCAGGATACTCACTTTCACAAAATTCCAAAGTGATTCTTAAAGCTAACTGGGTGATTTTTATAGAGTCAGGATTGGTGGAAGATCTATTAACAATCTCCGTTATGCAGATGACACAACCTTGCTTGCTGAAACTGAGGAGGACCTCATGCACTTGCTGCGAAGGGTCAAGGACTGCAGCCTTCAGTATGGACTAAGGCTCAACGTCAAGAAGACAAAGATTCTCGTCACTGGACCAATTGGCAGCATCAGGATGGATGACGAAGAGATTGAGAGTGTTCACAGCTTCACTTTGCTCGGCTCCACAGTCAACACTCTTGGTACCAGCAGTCAGGAAATCAAAAAGCGTATCGTGATGGGAAAGTCTGCCGTTAGGGACCTCTCAAAGGTACTCGGGAGCAACAGTGTCTCTCTGGAGACTAAGGTGCGCCTGATACAGGTCATGGTATTTGCAATCGCTTGTTATGCATCAGAGAGTTGTACAATGACTAGGGAGGACAGAAGGAGATTGGATGCTTTTGAGCTGTGGTGCTGGAGAAGGGTACTGAATGTATCATGGACTGCCAGGAAAACAAACAGATTCATCTTGGAGAGGATTAAACCAAGCTACTCCTTGGAGGCAAGGATTCTGGGGCTTCGTCTGACACACTTTGGACATGTTGCCAGGAGGGACGGGTCCTTGGAGAGGGACATCATGCTTGGGAGGGTGGAGGGACAGCACAAGAGGGGAAGACCCTCTATGAGATGGATTGATTCGGTGACTGGGGTAATCGGGATTGGTGTGTCAGAGGCGGTGCGGTTGGCGCAGGATAGAGCAGGGTTTAGAGCTGTTGTGCATAGGGTCGCTATGAGTCGGAAACTACTCGTTGGCACATAACAACAACAAGGCAATTTGTGTGTATATACTCTTATATACATATAAGAATCACTTGGAGATCTGGTTATTCTGATTCCATTTTTTCTGGGGTGTAAATGTGCATTCTCAGCAGAGGCTTGATCCAGAATTAGCCCATTTGAAATCTTGGTTTGAACCCCCCCAGCTGCTCTGCAGAAGAAAGCCGTGTACTCTGTTAAGATTTACCGTCTTCACCACCCTACAAGGCAGTTTGGTGCTACCCAGTTAGTTTACTGTAATAGGGACCAACTCAAAGGCAATGAGCTTCCCCCCCGCCCCCCATGAAAGTGGAAACCAGACCTTCGAAAGATTAATCATTTTCCTAAAGTGATGTACTAATAGCTTCCTTTAATTCACTCTATAAATATTTAAGGCAACTTATGTCCATACAATGAAAGGTAATAATAGTTACAAAAAAAAAAAACACAACTAATAATCTTGCAGCACTAGCCAAGTGTCATGAACAATTTTCAGTCTCTCCCATGGGAGGAATCAATATTTATGTCAAATCTATGATGTTGGCTCTAGTCTTATTTCCATTTCACATGAGAAAACTGAGAAGCCAAAGGAGTTCAAGAACTTGTTCAAGGTCACACATATTCAGCATGTGGTGAGATGGGGAATTAATGCACAGTATACAAATTGATACGCAAGTGGAAGGAAAGTGGGGCAGAAATGAAGTAGGGGAGCTTACAATGAACTGAGGAGTAAGGCAATGTGGGAGGCTCACCACCAGTATGATCCTCAGGACATACTGTCCACCAGTACCTGCTCATATGATGAGGAGATGCATAAGGATGCTTGATTTAGGACCGGCTGGTTTTCTCCGGAGAGCTCTGGTGGTACAGTCAGTAGGAAGCCCAAAGGTAGTGCCATGCTGGTGGTTCGAACCCACCAGTGTCTGAAGGGGAAAGATGGGCCATCTCCCCTGTGATTGACAGCCTAAAAAACCCACTAGACAGTCAGATAGGTGTTGCTCGCAACTCACCAGCAGTGTGTTTGCAGATTTTGTCTGAGTGTTTCTTAAAAAAAAAAAAAAAAAAAAGGCTTCAGTGGTATCGTCTTGTAGCATAATCTTTGCTACTAACATACTTAGTACTTACCACTAACAAAAAAATCCAAAGTGTCTGGCAATTAAAACTCACCAGCACCTCTATGGATAATGGCAGCTTCCTCCCATTAAGATGTACAACCTTAAAGCCCAGAAGCCATTCACTACGGGTCAGAGCCAACTCAAAGGCAGTGAATTTGAGTGCTTTGGGGGTTTTGTGGGGTTGGGGGTTTTTTGTTTGTTTGTTTTGGGGTTTTTTTTTTTAGGATTTCTCTGAAGATCTTCACATAGGAAGCTGACACATACAATGCAAAAAGCCCTAAGCTACAGATTTAGGAATGGCAGTTTCACGAGGAGGATTTTTCACACTTCACACACTATAGGCAGCCGACATGCCAGCAATAAACCATCGTATGGAAGCAACCCTGTAGGCTGTCAACATCATGTGCTGCGGGCTCGGAGTTCGCTCTGGCCTGACTAATTCCACGGGAAGATGATCTGAACTAAAATTGTTTCTCTCAGCTGCACTTTTGATAAATATTGGATGAAAATGATTCTAAGATTGTGCTCCCAGCCAAGTTCCTAAAGCCTGGGCTTTACTTGCTTCAGTAAACACTCCTCGTACACTGAGTATTCCTCAGAACAGGAAGCCTTACTTCTCTCACAACACTCACTCAGCCTCCTCTTTACCATGAAGCATTCCCCAGACCCCTTACAAGCCACGATATATTGTTTATCAATCAGGGAAACAACTGACCCTAATAATAAGTGAATTTTCTATCTGTCTGAAATCTAAATCATTAATTGCAGCTTGATCTCAATTCACTTGCTTGCTTTTAACTACAACGCATTAAAAATAGATCAGAATTTCTTGTCTTCATTTCTAAGAAGGCCTGGTAGCATAATGGTTAAGCATTAAACGTCCACCTAAAAGGTCAGTAGTTTAAGCTTACCAGCAGCTTTATGGGGAAAAGATGTAGCAATTTGTTTATATAAAGATTTGCAGCCTTGGAAATGCTATGGGACAGTTTTACTCTCTCCTATAGGGTCAATATGAATGTAACAACTTGCATCAGTTTCATTCTTATTTCTGCTGTTGTTGGTAGGTACCATGGAGTCAGAAATAGCTCACAGCTGACCCTCCCGCAGGTTTTCATGGGCAGTTAATCTCATGGGAGGAGACGGCCCATCTTTTTCAGAGCAGCTGGTGGATTCAAATCACCTGCCTTTCATTTGGCATCTCAGTTCTTTACCACTAAGCTATCAGAGCTCTCTAATTTTTACTAGTAATTGAAAATTAACTTGTTAATTATAATGAGGTAATTGAAAATAATATTTTCCTGGGAATGTGTACATGTCTGGGCATCAACTTGCCTATCGTTTTCAATGCAGGCAATTCTGTTTTACCTGGGGGCAAATGGAGCTATGTGGAACTATCTAGGGCTTGTACCATCCTTCCCTTTCAGAAGCACCCTGGCTGCACTCCCTCTATGACATATGTGTTACCCTCTTGGCAGTCCCTGGGATACTCAGTACTCTTCTCAGCATTACAACTCAAAGGCACTGATCCTTCTTCTGTTTTCTTTATTTGCTAGGAGGGCCCAGTCCTTGCACAGGGACATCATACTTGGAAAAGAAGAGGGTCAATAAAGGAGACAAAGACCTTCAACGAGATGGAATGGCACAGTTACCTTAACAATGAACTCAAGCGTGGCAGGGATAGTGAGGATGGCAGGACTCAGATCTGTCATTCATAGGGTTGCTAGGAGTCATCGATGGCACCTAAGAACACAACAGCCTTGGGCTTATCCAGTGACAAGGCTAGAGGGAAAGCTGGTGATTAGTGAAGGAGAATCAGATGAGGTAAATATCTGTCAAGATAGAAATACAAAAACACAATTGCGCTGGAGAGTCCAAAGGACCCATTTCCTGAGAAATCGTTTGCATCCTCCGGGTAAATGACATACGTGGCTGAGCTTGTCACTGGGATCATCGATGCGAGGCAACTAAAGAGGAGCATGTATACTAATGTTAAGCCAGAATTTGTCCCTTTCCATTTATAGAATAACAAAGTAAAACTAAGGGTCCTGGTAATGTAGTGGTTATGCCCTTGGCTGAAAGGTTGGCAGTTGGGACCTGCCCGGGGTGCTGCAGGACAAATAACGTGACCGTCTGCTCCCATGAAGCCTGGCAGCCTGGGAGACCCCGAGGGGCAGTTTGACTCTGTCTTTCAGTGTTGCTATGAATCAGAATTGATTCAACAGCTGGTGAACCAAGGACCGCAAAATGAGGTTTCCTTCTCTTAGGTATATTTTAATAAACTCAGATGTGATTTCAGGGGCTGCTTAAGTGCACAGAATTTTGCCTGCATTTTATCAAACTCCTTTACATTTAATGGCCTGGTGTTACTTAGCAGTTTTGTTATCACAGCCCTCCGCGAGGAAGGAGTGAAAAGCTGACTGGTCTTAAATAGCTTCTCCTACCTTCCATGACGGTGTCACATGTCTCTCCTCTCAATGAAGCGGCTTCTCCTCGACTCCCAATCTGGTCTTTGAAATAAATTCTATGCTGCTTAGCTGTCTGAATACAATCATGACTGTAAAGTTGCCACAGAAAACTTGATAACTAAATATTATATATCTAACTCAAATACACTTTGTGTCAGAAAGAAATGTGTGGGCTTTATGTTCTCATTTCACCTGGGTCACTCTCTCTCTCTCCTGCTTTTAGCTTGCACTCAGAAAAGTAAAGGTGGTACAGTCACTTAAGCGCTAGAAATGGGTTTAATCTTTGGGGTTTGCAGTAATCAACTGGCAGTGGCTAGTTTTAATGCCGTTAATGAGAGTGAAACTCAGGACAAGTCTGGGCTCAACCACAATAAAACAATAGCTCCTTAAAATGCAAACTACCTCCCTAGGTCTATGTCAGGGCTTTGGGAATGTGATTAGCACACGTGATACGCATCTGCTGACACTGATGAAGGAGATGAGGCATTGGGGTAGATCCTTAGAACTGGAGTTCCGAATTCTGGTGTTAGAAATTACTAGCTGAGTGACCTTGGAACAATCAACTATGCAGGGCTAACATGGCCTCATCAACAGTGCCCAAGTGAATCAGTCAAAGCAATGTAAATAACTCTTAAATTCTATAAGCATTTATTGAGTACATCCTATCCGCCAGGCGTTCTGGTGTCATGATAAAAGTAAAATAATGAATGGGGCATGGCATCTGCCCTTGAGAACTGAGCCAAATGAGAGAAATAAGACAAATGAGGAAATAATGCCAATAAACATGTAGCACTGACTCAAAAGGTGTTTCAGAGTATGGAAGAGTAGCTCTATCAAATCTGGTCATTTCTGAACAGATGATAGGAATCACAAGGAAAACAGCCTCAGGCAGCTGCGTGGGTCAGTGGTTCGACATCTTCCAGGTCCCAGAGAGTCCTTTCACCTCTGATCTGCTGCCTTCCTCATCCTAAAGCCATACAACCTGTTGATCACAAATGGACTCACAGAAGCAATGAACAGCAGCCCTTCATGTCCGTGTCCCTCTCTCATATATCATTAGCCCTAAAACACTCAACTCAACACTTTCTAAGCTA
This sequence comes from Elephantulus edwardii, assembly GCF_000299155.1. NCBI lineage: Eukaryota > Metazoa > Chordata > Mammalia > Macroscelidea > Macroscelididae > Elephantulus > Elephantulus edwardii. Next base: position 2,213,023 of record NW_006399893.1, on the reverse strand, counting down.
CTCACTCGCACAGAAAAAGGATGAACATAATGACTGCCCTATAATGTCGGGTGAACTGGAATATAGTAACACTTGCTTACAGATTAATTTAAAAGACGTCAAGTGGAGATGGACATTTGATTTCCTGAGGACCAATGGGAGATTTTAAAGAACAGTGGGGCAGTGTGCAATGTGTTGGATTGCTAATTGAAACATCTTGATGGTTCAGATGCATGAGTCAGTCCTTGGGAGAAAAAAATGGCATTCCTCCCATTAACACTGATAACCCAGGAGACGGTGTCTATGAGTTGGAACTGACTTCTGCAGCACTGGGGTTGGCTTTCGGGTTTCATTTACGAAGTGGTCAAACAAGGAAGAAAAGGATCAACATCACAGAAGAGGAAATGCGTGACTATGGAGACAAGTCATCATGGAGGAAGCAGAGGTAGAAAACCTTCTGTGAGTTAGGGATTGATTCATTGTGAGTTAGCGATTCTCTACATGGTTGCTGGTGATTGAAATCTAAGTACAGAGTAAGGGAAATTCATGGTCTTAAGAGATTTCTCTGTCTCCTTCCCTCTCTTCCTCCATAATCAGTCCATCAGTTTATTGTACTCTGGAGGCGTGTGCCTATTGCTGTGATGCTAGATGCCATGCCACCAGTATTTCAAGTACCTGCAAGTTTCAACAGAGTTTAAAGACTAACAAAAAGAAATGCCAAGGGTCCTAATAACATGTGTGGCTGCAAAGTACAGTCTGAGGTTATCCTGTTCCTTGTACTTAATTAGAAAGTGTTTTAAGTATAGGACTAGACACTGTTTTCTTTGTTATTGAATTTTCAAGAAACGGGTAGCCCTTTTCAATTTGCATACACAGAGTATTATTTCATGACATTTTCTGAAGAACCCTCTAATAGGTAGATCACAGATAAACCACTGCATTTCTTGATAGCTCATATACTTAGTGAAAATGTCCCATCATACTAGAAATATGCCTTACTACATCTCCTCCAATCTTCTATGTATCTACATTAGGCAGAGGAGAGATGTGGTCAGGAAACACCGTCACAGGCCATATAAAAAAGTTCAACACCATTTTCATAAAGTTATATCCCCAAGTTTAACTCTATAGCTAGAATTAAATTTGTTATTGACACCATAGAGAGGGACACAATAAGACAGGGAAATGCGTAAGGAGTTGCACTGCCAGCCAAAGGGACGTAGTTCAAATCCACCAGCTGTTCCATGGGAGAAGGATGTGCAGTTTTCTCCTGTATAGTAAATTGCCTCTGAAAAGCTGCTGGAATGTCAACTATGAGCTGGTTCTGACTCAAAGATGTTGTTGTTGTTGTTAATTACCATTGAGTCATAGGTGACTTATAGTGACCCTATGAACGAAAGACCTGAACACTTGTACAATTTTCATCGTTTCTCCAAGTTCATAGAGTGTCCAGAGGCAAGCTATTTCAGAAGTGGATGCCACTTCTACTTCCAAGCTTGTTTTAATCGAGGATCTTCACCAAACACTGACCACGATGGGTAACCATTATCATGTTATGGGTATTAGAATTAATATTATGAAACAAAAGGTATATGAATAATTAAATACCAGTGTACTCTGTCTACCAAACTCTGTGACTTTAGCTATCCACCCACCCCTTGGACAAAACCACATATTACAGAGAGGTAGTGTGAGAATAAGGATAGAGCTAGTGGGGACCTGAAAAGATGGGATGAGAGTGGGCATTGCTCAATGGTAATTAATTTTATAAAACACAATGTATGGGATTGATTATATGAAACACAATGTGAACAAAGGAATACGTGAAACACAACGTACATGAATGGAACATGATGTATACAAATTGTGTATGTAAACCAATATAAAATTTAAAAAGAATATTTAAGCTAAAAAAAACCCAACAACACATAAACCACAAAACATGGTAACTCCAGGGACACAAAGGTGAACCTCTGAGAAGCGGGGCTTTTCCAGATTAATGGCGACCATCTGCACTTGAGTTTGGAGGAGGAAGCTTCTGGCTGCTAGGAAGGGACCAGCGCCCCTGCCTCTGCTGCCAGCTGGTGAAGCTCTGTGGGCTGCAGGGATGGGAAGGACCTTGATCTTGGCTTAGAGTGGGGGAGAGGGCATGAGGGTCCTGTCCAGCCGCAGGGGAGTGGACACCCTGTCATGCTGATCCTGGTGAGTCCAGGGTACAGACCAAACCCATCCTGCAGCCATAACAGCCATTCTGCCTCAAAGCCACATAAAGGTCTTGTTGCCCAACAAAGCCATCTTGCATAACGGGTGGGGTGCACACTGGGCACCAGGCTCCCCAGATGAGAACCCAGGCCTCACCTAACGCCTCCGCCCCTTCTTGGGATGATGCCCCTGTGAACCTTCCCTTTGACTCTTCACTTGCCATGTCCCCACTGCCTCTTTGTGTCCTCCAGCTCATAATAATTAATAGAATATATCCAAGAGGTCAGTTGAAAGTGATGACAAGAGTAACAACATGACATTAATTCTTCCTTCATAGTTGCAGATCTGATTAATCATCTGAATATGTTTTAAGGTATCAGTGCAACCGAAGGTTCATTTTGCTTCTTGTATCAAATAAAATAGGACAGTACATTGCCCAGTAAATGTTTCTGAAGCAACCGCAAAGGAGACAGTCTTCCTGTGAGGGACACAACGACATTCAAGAAACTATTTACTAAAAAAAAAAAAAAAGAAAAAAAGAAACTATTTACTCTTAGTTATTTCTAGATATTAAAAACTAGAAAAATCAGACCATATTTAGTCTCACTGTGACCTACTGGTGAGCTACCTCATCATACATGAATATGGTAATCTATTTAGGCTCCTTGATAGAAGAGAATAAAAGACCAAAGCTATCTTATAATGTCTAAGTATGCAATAAAGTAGAAATCAGAAGTACTTCAAAGTACAATACTTGTTTATCAATAGGCAACATACAATAAATAGATTTAAAGCTGCATTGCAGTTCGCTTTTTAGCATTTAAATTGACTCACCAGTTTATTTGTACTCTCTACCTTCCCATCAAATATGGATGGGGAAGCTTTGATTGGAATGAGTTGCTATTTTATTTTTTTCTCTTTTGGCTTCCCAGAATGACAAAAATTATTAAAGTTTCACCTTTAATTTAACTGTAAAACCTCCAAATGGAAGGGAAAGAGGCACTTAGATACAGGAACTCTCAAATGTAATCTCTTTTGCAGTCTGATTTTCCTATGGCATGAATAGTAGTAGCCTGATCATATCAGCACTTTCATCTGCAATGTCAGGTTCATTTCCAAATGTAATCCATACAGCGCATTTGTCATCACCACAGTTCCATTAGTAAGGACACTGATACCAAACTGCTATCAGGTGGTGGTCTGAAAAAAGGTAGCTTGCTGAAAATGAAAATTCTCTCGTCTAAAGTTAAGTAACTCATCTCTCTCATATGCTGCATCTTTGCTTTCTAATATCTGATCTTTTAGTAAATAAGGTGGATAACAATCAAGAAATAAAAGAATATTTACTCACTGCTTGTTTCTAGAAAGGCAGTAAATATCTTACGAATTTCAATAATAACTTCCCCAGCAAGAAACAGAAAACAGCAGAATATAATCAATATTGTTGATTCTAAATGTAAGGTATGCCTTTCACTGGTCGTGGTTTCCTCCATTTTATTACATTAGGATGAAGAAGGGCTGCCCTTAGCTTTCTCCATGCCTGGAATAGTGGTTCTCAGAGTTTGGTCCCTGAATCAGAACCATTAACATTACCTGGATACTTGTCAAAACTACAAATTATTAAGCTACGTCTCAGACCCACCAATTAAAAAAATTCTGTCATGAAACCAAGCAATCCATCTCTTTACAAATCTGCCAGGTACTGTGATGCATGTTCAGTCTGACAAATACATATGTATAACAAAGAAGATGCAATGGCATTTTCTCCAGACATTTCTAACCCTTGTTTCCTATACAAATTACTAAGGCATCTAAATGAGGCCTACTTTTTTTGTACTTTCTAATATTCCACTGTATTCTTTCAAAACCAAACCCCGTTGTCCCTGCCTCAGCTCTGACTCATGGAGACCCTCCAGCGGGTTTATCATGCTCTACATCCTTATGAGAGGAGACTGCTCATCATTCTCCAATGAATCTACGGGTAAATTCGAACCATCGACCTTACAGGTCACAATACAACATGTCACTACACTAAAAGAACTTCTTTACCATTGCATTCTACAATCCAGCAAAACAAGATATATAATAGTGTAGTCTTACCCAGAGGGTCATGACATGACTACATTGTTGGTAAATAATTCTAGTCTTAGGAGAATAGCAGGTGACTGAAATTACCTAACCAGTAAAGAAATGGAATTCATTAACTTTTTTAAAAAAAATTATGTTTACACAAGAAGGACAGAAACAGTATCTTGAAATTCTTGAATATTTTCAAGTAATTGATAAATAATGACAGTTCAAAATATTGAGTGAGTTCTCAGGAGAGACAGTATCATTTCCTCTTTGGAAGGTGATTTTTAGAAATGCTCATCAATATGGTATAATCCTCCTGCATGTCTCATAGATACGCTTCACAGGTTCTGCTTCTCTGGAGAATCTAGCCTAAGACAGCATCTTTGTCTTAGTTTAATCACACGCAATTGAAGCTCCATTTCACCGGGGAACTTAAGGAAATAACAGAGAACAAGGTGCCTTTGGGTTATTCCATGGGCCAGGCAAAGGAGCTGGGGATTTATGCACCCACTCTCAATCACTTATTAAAGGCACTCTCTGGGATTGTTCATTTCCTGGCATTTCTGGCTGTATATGTAGGAAAAGCAGGCACCAGGGGCCAGAGGAATTCCTCAGGCAAATGGATATGGATAATAGCAGTTAGAAAGTGAGCTGACATGCATAGAAATGGTATTGGGCAAGGGGATCTGGCCAGGAAACAACAGTGTTTGCTACAAGCCTTTAAGTATGACTGTCACGCACAATAATGTCTCTGAATTTGTAATATTAGATACACTGCTTGGCCATTTTTAACCCTTGTTCCTACGATGCCTCTCAACAATTGGCATTTCAATTTTTCAGAATCCCACACCTTATGCAAAAGTAAGTAGGATTCTTTTTCTTTTCCCTACTCAGAATAGAGGCACATGAAAATGAATATTATTAGCAAAAAATGATAATTTAGTAAAAAAGAACATATCTCCAAATTGTTATCATTGTTCCAAAATAATCATCTTCCGAACTACATACTTATTTCCAACAAGATACTGCTTGGTTAAACTCACAGAAAATTCTTATTCAAAAATTTTTTACAGCCGCTGTGTCCTCAGTGGTAGCGTTCATGTGGTCGTGTCTCTTTAGTTGTTTGACTTACTGCAGGGCACACACCTTACTGTCAGAGAAATGACTAATAAATAATCTACTTCTGGCTCCTCTTAAAATACAAGAAAATAAGTATTGTGCTGAAACAGCAGTTAGAAAAGTCTTGGAAGGAAAGAAAAGAGAGAGAAAAAGATCCAACTAAGTAAACAGAAGGTATGAACAACTAATATGCCCATTGCTTAAAGAAAATATTTGCATGGGGAAAGTCTAATGAAGCAATGAAAGAAAAGATAAAAGGGGAGGGACATGCAAGAGGACACTGCAGCAACACTGAGAACTCAAAATCCCATGCACCTGTCAGCACGGGAATCCTGTTCTTCCTGAAATATTACACTCGTCACCAGCCATTGGTATTTGCTTTCCACAAGCACGGAATCTACCCTGAAATATCCCTGAATAGAGATGTTTGCAGAAATATACACTTACATTTTTCATAGAATGCAGGATATTATAAGATAAAGGAGTAGGAGAGTTTTCAAGGTCTGTCCAATGACCCAACAGAAATGTTGGCCCACTCTGCACTATGGAACCATAAAAGATGATAAATAGTGGTCACTTGTGAGCCACTGGGCACTCTTCAAAGAGACCTTGTGGTGTACTGCATTAACATATCACTTTTATAACCTAAAATTCATCAGCTTCGATCCACCAGATGCTCCAAGAGACAAAAGCAGGAAAGCACCTCCCATATTGATGTACAGCCTCAGATACCGATGCAACATCACTGGAATTAGAGCCTGAGCACTGGCCATTGTCCTGATATGATGAGAACACCCCCTGTCCACTCTGAGAAGATATTATCACAGTGGTTAAGTCTGCAGCAAATGCCAGTGAAATTCAGCCACAACAAACCAGCTACAGGATTGAGACAATGTTTAAAATATTGTTGTTGCTATGTGCCACAAGTAGTGACTCATAGTGACCCTATGTACAACAGCCCTAAACCTGCTCTATACTGTGCCAACCTCACTGTCTCTGACACACCTACCCCCACTACCCTAATCACTGAATCGATCCTCTCATCAAGGGTCTTCCTCCCCTACACCATCCCTCCACTTACCCAAACATGATGCCCCTCGCCCAAAGTATGTCAGACAGAGCTTTAGAATCCTTGATTCCAAGGAGCAGGCCAGCTTCACCTTCTCCAGGACAAACCTGTTTGTTCTCCTAGCAGTCTATGGTTTGTATGTTCAACTCTCTTCTCCAGCACCACAGCCCAAAGGCATCAATTCTCTTTCTATCATCACTAGTCACTGTCTAGCTCTTCGATGCATAGCACACAATTGTGAAGACTATAGCCCAGATCAAGAGCACCTTAGTCTCCTGCCTGACGTCGTTGCTCTGTACACTGGAGAGGTCCCTGACAGTTGACTTTCTCAATGCAATTCATCTCTTGATTTCCTGGCTGCTGTGTATGAAGAGTGTTGACTGTGGAGCTAAGCAAACTAAAACTGTTAACTATCTTAATCTCTTCACCATTCATACTGATGCTGCCAATTGGCCCAGTGGTGAGAATCTTTGTTTTCCTGATGTTGAGCTTCAATCCATATTGAAGGCTGCAGTCCTTGATCTTCTGCAGCAAGAGCTTCAGGTCCTCCTCAGTTTCAGCAGGCAGGGTTGTGTTAGTGGGGAAAATATCTATAAATTTAAAGAAATGTATGGGGGGCTTGCATTATATGTCACTCTCATTTTATATTTCAACTTGTCCCCTTTGATGTATATAGAGTTGACTTGTCAATAACACAAGAAAAATTTCTGTATTCCCCTTACTCAGGAGACTTGGATTCACTCACAGTGATGACAGGATACTGTTAGAGGGGTGGAAGCAAATATGTCCCACTAGTAAAAGAACCAGAAGGCAGGACACTGATTCATAGAATCTGTTATACAATTTCTTTCCTGGAAACTAATAGCATGAACTAACACATTTTGTTTTAATATAATCAGAACATTAGAAATAAATCAAAGTATGAAAGAGCAGGAAGCAAAGGTGGTAAAACAGATAAAAATTCCAAGGCAGAAGACATTCTTTAACTCACATGGTGGTGGTGGTGGTGGTAGTTTTCCATTTCAATTGCTGTCAAAAAGATTAATACATTAACCAACTCCATGTATGAGACAAGGAAAGGATGGACCTAATCAGGAAGTAGCATATGATAATCAATAATGATGAAGACACACGTCCAAGCTTCATGAAAGAAACCAGCAAAAAATTAAGGCCCAGGATCAATAGAATACCAACATACATGTTCCAACTAAAAGATGCAGCCCTGGATGTGCTCACCAACCTATGCTGAGGAATTTGGAAGACAGACACCCGGCCAACTGACTAGATGAGATCCATGCTTTTCCCATTCCCAAGAAAGATGATCCAGCAGAATTGTGGAAATTCTTTAATACTATCATTAATATGACATGCACGCAAAATATTGCTGAGGATCATCCAAAAATGGCTAGAATGGTATACTGTCGGAAAACTGCCGGGCATTCTGGCTGGGTTTTAGAAAAGACCATGTTACCAGGGATATCACTGCTGATGTCAAGTAGGTCTTAACTGAATGCAGAGAAGAAAAAAAAAGTTTGTGTTTCACCGACTATGCAAAGGTATTTGACAGTATAGATCAACTACAATTCCCACTGACAAGAATAGGAATTCTAGAGCATTTAGTTATGCTTATATGAAATTTATACCTAGGCCATGAAGTTGTTGTCAAAGCAGTGCAAAGGAGCACTGCCTAGTTTAAAATCTGGAAAGGTTTGTGTCAGGGCTGTATTCTTCTCCACACCTGTTCAATCTATTTTCTAAGCCAATCATTCAAGAATCTCGACTTTAAGAAGAAAAGTGTGGCATCATGATTTAATGAAGATTCATCAACAACTTGTGTTATGCAGAGGATACAACTTTGCCTGCTGAAAGGGAGGAAAACCTGAGATGATTGCTTTGGAGGATTAAGGAGTGTTCAATACAAATTGCATCTAAACATGGAAAAAAACAAAACTCTTCACCACTGAGCCAATGGGCAACATTATCTGCTATGCCTCTGAGAGCCGAAAAATGAATATGATGATAGGAAAAGAACTGTTGTTCCAGGGTCACTGTGAGTTGTATTTGACTCATCGGCACATAACAACAACTAGCAAACAAATCCATTTCATTTGTAGAGTCAGTTCTGGCTCATAATTATTCCCCATCTGGTCTCTGGGGCTTTAAATCTTTACAGGAGGAAATTGCCAATTTTTCTCCCAAAGAGCCTCTGGTGGATTCCAACTGGATATGTTTTGGTTAACAGCTTGATTATGTTACTGACCACATCCCTCCAGTGCTTTAAATAAGGATTCACTCCCTCACTCATCAGACTTGGGTTGGAACAGACACATAGATGATTCTCCAGTGGGTTTCAAGACTAAATCACACAGAAGGAGATTGTTCATCTTTGTACTGAGGAGTCAATGATGAATTTGAACTGACAATGAGGATCCGCATATGGGCTAACAACACAACTCACTAAGGACTGCATCACCAGAGCTCATTCAAAATAGGGTTGAGTGGTGGTGTTGTTATGTGCCATTGAATCGCCTGTGACTCATACAGACCCTATGTACATTAGCTCTGAACCCTGCCCTATACTGAGCCAATCTCATTGTCTCTGACAGCCCTACTCTCATAGCTCCAGTTACTGAGTCTATCCATCTCCTCCAGGGTCTTCCTCTCCAGTACTGTCCCTCCACTCTTCCAAGCCTGATGTTCTACTCTAAGGACTGATCCCTCCTGGCCACATGCCCAGAACATGTGAGACAGAGTTTGAAAATCCTTTCCTCCGGAGAACAGCTTGGTTTTGAAAAGATTGAAATTAAAATAGTCCCTATAGTTCTCAGCTGAATTAAACTCAGGTTTCTATAGTTCTCAGCTAAGTTAAACTCAAGAATTTTTCCATTGTCTCGAGTAAAGCCCCACACCCATGTATCCAGGGCAACAGTATTTCAAAAATAACTAACTAAAAGGCAGGGCAAACAAGCAGATGTTTCTCGACTGATAACCAATGTATCTTGTGCTTTTCCACTGCCCTGGAGTTTGAACTCATTGTATACTTAAGAATTTGTGTCACCACCCTATAGTTAAAGATCTATCTAACTGCTACATGTGCTACGTGACTGCCGCAAGTGCTACGTGCAAAAATGCTGTGTAAACCCTGAGCGAACACTGAACCAATGAATTCAAACTGTGCTTTCATCACCCAATGAGAAGCTGATACTCAGTTGTATCCCCCTAAAGTGTATAAAAAAACCCAACTTTGTCTGCTCGGGGTCGGCTCCTCTATCTCTTGCCAGAGATAAGAGTCGGAGCTCCGCAATAAACCTCTTATCTCTTGCTGTTGCATCAAGTCGGTGTCTTGGAGTCTTGGGTCTTCGCCGTCCACTCGGGACAGAACAGGACCAGCGGTTCGGGGGTCCTTCAGTTTCACCCTCTGCAGGACAGACCTGTTTGTTCCCCTGGCAGCCCACAGTATGTTCAACACTCTTCTCCAACACTACAACTCCAAAGGCATTGATCCTTTTTCTATCATCTTTAGTTATTATGCAGCTTGCAGATGCATAGCAAGTAATTACGAAGACCATGGCCTGGATCAGTCACACCTTAGTAAAAATTCTATTTCCAGGGACCCTAAATGGTCTTTTTGTCCCCCTCCAAGGAGCTCTTGTAGTGTAGTGGTTTAAGTATTTGGCTCCTAATAAAAAAGTTGGTCATTCAAACTCATCAGTGACTCCATGGGTACAAGATGAGGTGGTCTGTTATCATAAAGATTCAAAGCCATGGAAATCAATGGAGTAATTCATCTCTGACCAACAGAGTCCTAATAAATCAGAATCATAGCAGTGGATTTGTTTTTTGCTTAATATTTTAAGTATTTTTTAAGTTACATTACTATTTCATTAGTTACAAGCTCCATGGTGGCTTTACTCTGAAGGAAAGATCACATACCCATGTTCTCTGGTACTAAAAAGACACACAGGGGAACTCTGGTGGCTTAGTTAGTGGTATGAAGTTGCATTGCCAATCCAATGGCATGCAGTTCAAATCCGCTAGCTACTCCACAGGAAGAAGATGATCAGTCTTCTCTGGTGGGATTTACTGCCTCTGGAAACCCTAGAGAGGGTCAGCTATGAGTCAGTTCTGACATAAGAGTCTATGACAACAATAATAAGACAAAGATTGTGTTTCTAAGCTAATATTGCCAATAAACAACTAATGGCAAGAGAATATTCCTAAGTTGGGCAAATGATCTTCGTTCAACCACTCATTGAAAAGTTGGGTTAAAAAAAAAAGGCATCACGGGGAAAGGACATGACTATCTACTTCCCTATAGAAAACCCTGTGAAGGACCTCTCCAGAGTGCTAAAGAGCAATGATGTCAGTCTAAAGACTATGATGCACTTAATCCAAGCCATGGTCTTCTCAATTGCTTGCTATACATTTGAGAGCTGGATAATGACTAAAGAGGATATAAGAATTGATGCCTTTGACTTGTGGTGCTAGAGAAGAGTGCCGAGAATACCATGAACTGTCAAGAGAACAAAAAGGTCTGTTTTGGAGAGAGTGAAACCAGCAAGGATGGTGAAACCCTGTCTCACATACTTTGGTCATGTGGTCAGGAGTGGCCAGTCCTTGGAGAAGGACATCATGCTTGGAAAGATAGAAGACCAGCACAAGAGAGGAAGAGCCTCAATGAGATGATTTCACACAGTGACTGTGACTATGGGATCAAGTGTCTTAGAAATGGTAAGGTTGGCTCAGGACAGGGTACGGTTCACAGAGACAGAGTCACTCTGAGTTACACTCAACTCAGTGGGCACTTAACAACAACATATACGTGCATGTGTGTATGTGTGTGTTAATTTAGAAAACCTTATATCCTTTGGTTACATACATTTAGCCATGGATAATTTGGGAAACAAAAGGTCTAAAAAGCATTTAATAAAACTGAGTGATGAAAACAAACTATGAACTCTTACCAATGGGGGTAAATGTCACAAGAAACAGATAAACTATGTTTCAGAACTTTTTTGTCCCTTCAGGTATTGAAAGGAACATCAACAGTTCTGTCAATTCCTGTAACTATGAAAAGACCTTGATGATATGTGAGAGCAAAACGAGTGCACTCCGCTGCCAACCTCTATCACTAACCATTCAGAATCACATAGGAGCTGAATCATGAAAGGGTCAGCAGACCACATTTTCAACTTCTCAGTGGGAAAAAGACCACCACAGCTATCAGGAGGCCAGCGTGTACCTAAAGCCATGACTGTGGCTATTGCCCCGCAAATGATGAAAAAGTCATCCAGGTATTTAAAAAACATGGAGACTTCACAGAGCTGATACCAACAGGTATATATTGTTGTCTCTCTCCAGAGCAGCTGAGTGGGTAGGTCAAAAGCTGAAAATTAGTCATTTCACAGAAATGAGCAATACAGCTCTAGAATTGCTGCAATATGGTTAAGTTGATACCTCTACAATTACTGTAAGAGGTACAGTGCTTATTGTGAAAGCAATCACCAGCCCCGAGGCCACACTGTATTATTACACCAAGCCACCCATGGGAGATGACAAAAGGCTCATTGGCCTTGGTTCACAACTAACAAATGCCTTCCTGCTTCCTCAGCTGGAGATTAGAAGGAGGGTATAGTTATTGCTATTCTAATTTTCATTATTATTATTTTTTCAGTTTATAGAGGAATAATCTTTACATGACTCTTCTGGGGCAAAGCATGACAATAAATACATAAATAAAATAAGCTTATAGTGTATTCTGAATGATTGGTTATATGACAGACATTTCACCAGTCATTTTCTAGAATTCAGTCAAGTTTCACACTCTAAAAAGTAAGGCGTTATACTCATTATTCCCATGTCATGTATAGAATTGTGCCCCCAAATTTGTGTTTGGGTAGGCCGTGATTCTCAGTGCATTGGGCATCATGATATAATATGATTGTTACATAATAATTTCTCCACACCACACCCTCTTCTGGATCCATCCCAAATTTTTGGTAATTCTTGTCAATGCACTGTTTCAATAATTTTTAAATTCTCTTCAGTAAGATTTTACTTACGTGTTCTATCAACTATGTTGCTCAGTAATTTCTACATTTTGTTGGATCATCATTCTTTGAAAGGAGACATGTATAGATCTCTTCCAGATGGCTGGCCAGTTGCTATCTATTTTTTTTTAATTCCAGGCAAATGAGCATATTCAGAGCTTCATTCACTTGTAGAAATATTGCTCAGAGTCTATAAATTCTGGAAACCTTGTTTTACACCAGTGCCTTTACTGTCTTAGACATCTTCCTACAACACCATTGATTGAATACCTTTAGAATGATGACCATGAACCAATTCTTTGCGATACAGTGACAATGTGTTTCTTCTTTTGAGGTTTCCTGAATCGTTCAGGATTTTGCCCCTAGAATTCTTCAGTATTGCAAGACAAGGCTTAAGTCTTCTTCATTTTTTTCATATCAAGATATGTGTAATATGTAAGGATCATATGATGGTCTAACTACAGGCTTTGACACATTCATGATAACACTTTCTGTGTCTTCATAATCTCTCCTTTGGGATCTCTAGTTCAGCTCTCTTATTTAATTTCTTCTATTTGCTTTAGCTACTAGTTCTAGGAATTCTAAAACAAATTTCAGAGTCTCTTTGGACAATGATTTTGGTTTTCAATTTTTGTTTTTTTAAAGACTTTGTATTTTCTTCATTTATGTTGTTCTCTAGATCATTTCATGAATCACCTGGTCTTCAGTCATTAATGATCAGCACACCAAATTCAAATGTTCTAAAGTTTGTGTTTTGGCTCTCGTACACGTGTTTTCATTTTCTCTAGCTTCATATTTAATGTGAATATGAGTAAGTGATGGTCTATTCCAAAGTTAGCTGCTGCCCTGGTTCTAATTGATGATATTGAGTTTTTTTATGGTCTCACTGCACAAATGTAAGCAATTTCATTCCTGTGGATTACATCCAGTGTGGTTTATAAGGAGAGTGGCCATTTATGTTTTGCTAAATGTATTTTCATTCAGTTAGTCATTGGTCATGAGAAAATACTATTTTATATTCTTCAATTTTGTTCTCTAGCTCACCAGGGAACTCTGCTTCTCTAGCTCACCAGAGAGCTCTGGCACCCTAACGGTAAGAAACTGAGCTGTAATCCTGAAGGCACAGGGTTCAAATCCACCAGCTATACCAAGAAAGAAAAGACGGGCAATCTCCTCTCTTACAGTTAAATTGCCTCTGAAAACCCACTGGGTAGTCAGCTATGAGTTGGTTCCTACTCAATGGCACACAACAACAACAACAGTATTCTTCAGTCTTGTTCTCTATCACCAATGCTATATTTCCCATCAACTTTAATCTCCTTCACATTTCAACTTTTTCAACACAATTATCTAATTATTAATGCATTTTTACCCCAAGTTTGAGCCACTTAAGATTATAGACATTCATAGAAATTTTTAATATTTTCATTCTTGACTTTAGATGTTGGTGTATAAATATGACTAATCAGGCTTTCTTTGTTTGTGTATGGATATTAACTTATTAGTGACAGTATTATACTTCAGAATAGATCTGTAAATTCTGTAAATATTACTTTGAGGACTAAGATGAGTCTGACTTACAGCAAGGTATTTTGATCTGTGGTGCTGGAAAAAGAGTATTGAATATAGCATGGACTGCTAAGAGATAGAACACGTTTGTCTTAGAGAAGGTTAAACCAGGCTGATCCTTGGAGGCAAGGATTCTGAGGCTTCATCTGACACACTATGAACATGTTGTAAGGAGGGACCAGTCCTTGGAGAGGGACATCATGCTTGGGAGGGTGGAGAGACAGCGCAGGAGGGGAAGACCCTCTATGAAATGGACTGATTTAGTGACTGGGGTAATGGGGATAGGTGTGTTGGAGACAGTGAGATTGACACAGGATAGAGCTGCTTTTAGGGCTGTTGTACATAAGGTCTCAATGAGTTGCAGGTGACTCGAGGGCACATAATAACAACATTTTCAATTACGGCATCTACATGTGAAAATTGGACAGTGATTATTCATTGAAGACTAAAGAACAGTTAATGTCTTTTTGTGGTGTTGGCAAAGAATAACTGAATGTACCATGCACTGCCAAAAGAACAAACAAATCTATTTTGGAAGCCCTGTAGACAGGATGTTTCTTGAAAGTAAGGATGGCAAGATACTGTCTCACACACTTTGGGCCAGTTAACAGGAGGAGCAAGTTCTTGGAAAAGTCAATATGATTGGTATAGCAGAGGACACTGAAAAAGAGGAAGATCCTTAATTGATGCATTGGCACCGTGACTGCAACAATCAGTTCAAGTACAACAAGAGTGAAGATGACACAGCACTTGGTAATAACCCTTTCTGTTGAACATGCTGTTCCTAGGTGCTGTTTAAGTCAACTATGACTCACAGACATACTATAAACAATGCACTTGAACCTTGCCCTATCCTGTGCCATCCTCTTCATCTCTGATACACTTTAGCCCATGGTTACAGTCAACATGTCAATCCATCTTGTAGAGTCTTCACTGTAACTACCCTTTGTAACTTCTCACTTTGTAACAACCTGTAGTTACAAGTTAGAACACAGTCAATGATACCTAACATCAAAATAACACAAATGATCCCCATGATCTCATTAGCCAATTAGTTGTGAAAGGATTAGGTGCGGGAATCTTACCAGAATCCTGACCCAACTAAGACAAATCTTCACAAAGAGGTGCTTCCAAAACCTTTTATGAATCAAGAAACAAAAGAAAAGTGAGTAGGGAAAGGATGGGCCTCCATACTTCCAAGAATAAAGAGCCAGGGGCAGAGCATGCCCTTTCAACACAGTTCCCTCCACTGGGAGCCTCCTGGGGCCAAAGTAAGACTGATGCCTAGATATATGGAGAACTCCAAGGACTGCACAGAAGCTGAAAGGAGATAAGGCTTTCTTCTAGAGCTGAACAAGAGAGAAAGCTTTCCCCAAGAGCAGGCAGCTTGAATTAGATAACTTCTAGCTTTCTGAGCAGTGAAAGAAAAAAGTTCTGTGTGCAAGTCACCCACTCATGGTATTTCTGCCAAAGTAGCACTACATAGCTAATTCTACAATGCAAGAAAGGACATTTACGCAAGTTAAATCGTCTTCTTGAGGGCATCTAAATGGTGAATGGTAGAGATGAATTCCAATCTGCTTTAATTTAAAGTGCAGTTTCATGTTATCCATTTTTATTCTGGGTTTTGTAAAAAAGCTCACAGAGAAAAATTCAATCATGTATGTGTATATATATATGTTGTTTTGGAGCACTGGCAGAAACTGCAGTTTCCACAATGCAACATTACTTTTTGCACTTGCACCCTGTGTTTACTTTTTCCTATTCATCCCTCTTTCTTATCCATTCCTCAAACAGCTGACTTAGTTGTAAGGAGGTGAGCTGCCAGTCCGAAGGCAGGCAGTTCGAACTACCAGCTTCTCTGTGGGGAAGAAAAGAGACCATTTCCTTCCAAGTAATTTACTGCCTCTGAAAACCCACAGAGGGTTCAGCTATAACTCCACAGTATGTAACAATAACTTCAAAGAAAGACAATAAAAAATAATCTTTTTGGCCTCTGCTACTAATTAATTCTAGATGTTACTTCAATTTAATAAGTTTTGGTGGAATAGTACCATGGAGTATGAGATTATTGGCCAAGAAGTCAACTCTCTTAGGGAGCTCTGGTGGCCTAGTGGCGAGAAACTGCACTGCAATCCCAGAGGCATGCAGTTCAAATCTACCAGATGCTCTGCTGGAGAAGGAGGGGGCAATCTCCTCGTGTACCAGTCAGATCTGATTTGATAGTACACACACACACACACACACACACACACAAAGTAAAGAAAACTATAAGTCAGCTCTCTGAATCCACACTAAACTCAACCCACTAGTATGTGCGGTCACACAAGCCCAAGCATCCACCGCAGGGTGGTTATGAATTGGAAGTGACCTGACAGAAGTGGGTTGAGTTTTCAGGTTTTATATGAGTTTTCTACTCTTGCCCTCTACTCAGAAGTCAACCTTCCAGTTTCAAGTGAAAATCAATTATTTGAATTGAAAAATATATACATTTGGCTAATTGTAGAAGCAATTACAAGGAAAGAAGGAACAAAGACAAGTGAGAGAATGTGATAGCTCATATTGCATGCTGAACTTATGAATACTTCGTAACTTCCTCTCATTTTCTGGATTATTTTCAGGTCATTCAACAGGTTCATATGATTCAAAGCCTTGCTAACATTTTGTATTTCCTGTCATAGCATGGCAATGCAGCATTTGGTTCACACCACTTCACAACACTCTGTGTTACTGCTTCCTACCATGGTCATTTTGGCAGATGGCCTTCAGGATACGATGCCCCAGGCCACATTTTCCATGATCGGGGATGCAGATCCCTTCAGATACCAGCCATCGATAGCATATAGGATCTTCACAAGGAACAGATTCCACCAAATGAGGGCAATGTCCTGCCGGGCCTGTGGGTTCCATGAGGACATGGCGCCGTCTCGTTCTAAATCCTGAAAAAGAAAAAGAAAATCAAAGACATACTAAAAATTGAAAATGCAACCATTTCCATGGACCCGGAACCAAGCACCTTATAGCTGGCCTTCTGTTGAGTTTGAAGCTGCCAAATGCAGAGATGACTACTCATTTTTCTCCCAAGTGACTGACAGTGGATTTGAACCACCAGAGAGGCTCAGTCTTTACCTGTCAAAGCTCCCCTAACAGTGTCACAGAGTTCCATAATTTTCAGACAACGGAAAAGACTCAGCAGTGAGTCAGTGGTGAAACTTTCACTTGAACACAACTCTAAAATGTGTGTTAGCTGATGAGATTTCATTTTGCTGGTGATGGGAGGAAAAGGAATTAAACCGAAAAAGAACTAGAGCAGAAAATCTGACTTCTAAGAGTTTACAACCTAAATAGGCCAGGCATAATCAAACTGAATAATCAGTAGTGCACATTCACTCACCCAGTAAAAACACATTTTCTCATAGAAACTGCCTAAAGTAAATAATGATGGATGAATCTATGAATCTTTGGGTTTTCTGCATTTTTTGCCACTCTCTATCTCTACAGTAAGTTGAGATGCATTAACACATGGCCATACGTCTGATGTCTCTCTGTTCACAACTCCCTGCCCCCAAATTCCTTTGTCATTTCACTGAGATTCCCATTCCACTGAGGACAGAACATGTTTATATTGTCTAAAGACACAAATTCAATGTCAACAGGAGTCAAGTAGGTACAAAATGACAGAAATAGGTCAATCATAAGAGTGTAGAAAATAGAGGGCTGTGAGGTTAATTGCAGGGTGTCCTGTTTCTTTAAATGTTGTCATTAAGTTGGTTTGGACTCATGGCATCCACAGGAGTGTAGAGAACTACTCTTCTAAGGCTTCTAAGGATCTTCCATAAGCAGATCACTAGGTCTATCCTCCAAGGCACCTCTGAGTGTGTTTAAACTATAAACCTTTTGGCTAACAGCTAAGTGCTCAGCCATTTGTACTACCCAAGGTGCTTTTGCTTTCAAATGGACAGCTGTTGCCCAACTGATTTCAGGAGACAATCTGGATTCTCTGTAGCTAAATGTTCTGAATTTTGTATAAGAAGCCAGGCATTCAATTTGTTTGTTTGTTTGTTTGTTTTAAAGAAAATCTCTCTTTTCTGCCTACTGTGTGATTGGGTTGTTTGTCTTTTTCTTGTTGATGGGCTGGAATAGCCTATAAATTTTAAATATTGAATCCCTAATTAAATATGTCTCTGCCAAATACTGTTTTCAGTCTATTAGCTTCCTTTTATACTCTGGAGAAGATTTTTGATGTACACAAGGATTTGAACTTTAGAAGGGCCTATTTAACTATTTTATCCTCTCCTGGTTGTAGGTTTGTAGTTACACTTGAAAGTCCATTCACACCACAGATAAGCACTTCTGAATCTGTTCCTATCTTCTCCTCTGATGATCCCTAGTTTGGCGGTTTACCCCCACATCCCTGATCCACTCTGTTGATTTTGTGTATGGTATGAAGTGTTAACCTTGCTTCAATTGTTGGCAGATGGTTGATCAAAGAAAGTCAGATGGCCAAGAAACACATGAGAAAAAATTCTCAAAATCACTAGCTATCAGAGAGATGCAATCCGAGACAACAATAAGGCATCATCTCACTGCAGGACCAACAGCAATGTTCAGCAGGGCAACAAACAACAATCAATACTGGTGAGGATGCTGAGAGATCAGAACTCTCATATACTGCTTGGTGGGAATTTAAAATGATACAACCTCTATGGAGGGCAGTCTGATGCTTCCTCAAAAAGTTGAAAATAGAAATACCATTTGACTCAGCTATTCCACTACAGAGACTAAATTCCAAAGAAATCAGAACTGCAATGCAGATATATGTACACCCACATTTATAACAGCTTTATTCACAGCAGAGTTGGAAGCAGCCCAAGTGATCATCAACAACTAAATGGATGGAGAAACTATGAAGCATTCACACAATGGAATATTACACAGTGTTGAAAAACAATGAACGTAAACACTATACAACATGGATGAGTTTGGAAGACATTATGTTCAGTGAAATAATTCAGTCTCAAAAGGACAAATATTTCACAAAACAACTGCCAGAATAATAATATCAATATGAAGGGTAGAGAGAGTGGCAAAAGAGTAGATGGATAATCCACTGGCATGAAAGACAATCTGAAAGGAATGGGTGATAAGAAATTAAGTGTATGATAATCTAGAAAAAGACAATCATTACAAAGATCATGGTGGGGGGAATGAGGAAAAGTGTGCATGCAGGAATGAATAAAAATCAATCTCTTTGTAAATCTTCATTAAAATTACATATATATATGTAAAACATATATATGTAACAAAATATCTCTGATAAAATGATAAAACTATCATTTTTTAAATAAGTAAAATTCACAAAAAATAAATTAGAAATAAACTCAAGATCTGGGGGTAAATTTTCAATATCTGCTCCTCATGGTTTGTTAGCACTAAGACTCTTCCCACCTTTGATGGATCTTTCACTCATTATTTTACACATCAAACTCAATCAACAAATTAAATTTTTCTTCCAGAAAAAAAGAAAACAAAACAAAAAACCCAAACATGCAATCTGACCATTTTACCTAGGTGACATTTTTTTTTGTCCATTTATTCCTTAAGATTTTTATAGGCAGATAATAAGCAGAAGAACATTCACTCCTGAGAACAACAGTGAGACACTCCACCTCCACTCCAGTAAGAACTGAGAGAAAGGATAAATTGAAGCTCATTAGTGCCAAGTCAGACTGACTCAGCCATACCCCCAGTACATATCTCAGGTTGTAAATCCCTCAAGAGGAAATTGTATGTCTTTCTTCCAAAGAGCTGCAGGTGGATTGGAACCACCAGAGAGGCTCAGCTTTTGGGTTAGAAGGGCAACTTCTTACCGGCTACTAACAGATAACAAAGCCAGATGACATCTCTTTCACAGTTGGTCAGGACAATATATCTTATTTCCCACTTAAGATAACTGAGAAGAAAAAGCTAAAATCTCAAGATGTAGCTAAGAATGATTGGCTTCTTTTCAGCAGCATGGCCCAGGGTACAAGGACACTGCTAATACAAATAATTTATTTTAGCCACAAGAGGGAGTCAGGTGTCCTCAGAACTATGCAGACCTGGGCACTTATTTCAGATACGCTTTGGGACGTGTTTTATTGAGATTCACTTGGGCTGGGGTAACCAACATCCTATTTAAAGGGAGGGGGTCGGTTACCTACCTGCAAGTGTCATTCTAACTGAAAATTAAAGTCAGCATGACTGGGGAAAGCAATCAAAACAAACCCAAAAATCTGTTCTATACCTTCTCATCTACATCTTTTATTTTTAAAATTTAGTTTGTTTATTATTTCAATGAACATCTACACAGATTTTGGAATTCCATTCATTCATTGTTGCACCCTTCTCCGCGCACAAACCCCTCCCCCCCGTCCCGTTTGCTCCTCTCCTTGAAAAGCAAAAGAAAAACTCCCTCATTGGTACACAATCCCCCCACGCCTCCCCAAACCCCACCCCCTAGCCCCAAATATAATCCACTCTGCAACCCTCATTGTGTATTCCTACGATAAAAATAATGCCCTAAAATATAATACTTTTAGACTATTCTCTCCCCCATAGACTTCAATGCTGTAAACATGTTTCATCCAGTTTTTCTCAGTCTTACGCCACCCCAATGCCCAGTCTATTCTACAACAGTGGCACCATATAGCATTTGTCCCTTTGTGACTGAGATACCTCACTCAGCATTATGTCCTCCAGGGTCAACCATTTTGAATAATATTGCATGAGTTCCTTGTTCTTCAATGCAGCATAGTATTCCATTGTGCGAATATACCACAGCTTCTCTACCCATTCGTTTGTTGATGGGCATTTAGGTTGTTTCCAACTTCTTGCTATTGTAAACAAAGCCGCGATAAACATGGGTATACATATATCTACTTGGATGTCATTTATGGTCTCTTTAGGGTATATTCCCAGTAGTGGAATTGCTGGGTCAAATGGTATCTTTATTTGCAACTTTTTGAGAAAGCGCCACAATGCTTTCCACAGTGGTTGCACCATTTTACACTCCCACCAACAGTGAATAAGGGTTCCAGTCTCTCCACAACCTCGCCAGCATTTGTTGCTTGCTGTTCTGTTAAATTTTGCTAGTCTTACTGGAGTGAGATGATATCTCATGGTTGTCTTGATTTGCATCTCTCTCAGGTCTAGGGATTTTGAACATTTCTTCATGTGCTTGTTGGCCATCTGAATGTCTTCCTTGGTGAAGTGTCTGTTCATATACTGTGCCCATTTTTCAATTGGATTATTCTCCTTTATCTTGTTGTGGTGCTCGAGTATTTTATAAATTCTAGATATAAGTCCCTTGTCTGACATGTAAAGAAAAGCTTGGAAAAACTTTAGTAGTCCTCATCCACAACATAAAGAGTCTTCTCAGTATTATGAAAAATTTACAACCAGGAGAAGATAAAATAGATGAATGGGACCTTCTAAGAATCAAATCCCTATGCGCATCCAGAAACTTCTCTAACAGGATAAAAAGGGAAGCCACAGACTGGGAAAAAGTTTTTGGTAATGACCTGTCATCTACATCTTTTAGTCAAAAATAAAATATGCAGAAAAATTCCACTTCCTTTGTGGACAACCTAAAAAGACATGGGGAGCAGACAGACTCTGAACCATTCCTGATGGCCACAATGACCACCATCATGACCACGTAATGACCTAAGCTCTTGCTGCCACACAACTCCAATTATGTTTTTTCTTACACACAATGTCAATATACCACTTATTCTCTTAGTTTTGTTCTTATTAAGTGTTTATTTAAGGAAGAAATAGTTTGAATTCACATAATCTATATTTGTATTACTTAACCATAGGCTCAGAGTTGAGCAGAGAAAAACAGCAGTCTTTACTGAGGGATATTGGGGTGTTCTGTTTCAAGCAGCTTATTGTCATTGAGGTGCACATGCAGTTCCCCTCTATAAATCGAATTGCATGCAGCTCACCATAAATCTATAGATTACATCTTCTCAGTCAATAAATTCTTTCTGTCTTTCATTTATGGTGCCCTTGTCCTAACTCTAACTAGGATCAAATCGCAACACAAGCTCAGCATGAAACAATACCTTGGATGCTCCTGTTAGCATTTTGCTTTAATCACACATTGGCATTCTTATTGGCATTCTTGCCTGGGATAGACATCAGACATCCCCAAGATGCTTCTCTCCTAAAAGAAGCCCAGCAGGCACGTCCACAGCAGCTAAGTCCAGGCAACCACTCACCCTCATTACTGACTTCCATATGAATCAGGCACTAAACCAGATGTCCTCAAGTTGATTGTAACTCATGACAACTCCACTCATGTCTGAGCAGAGCTGTGTTTCACAGTTTTCTGTGGATGACTTTTTAAGAAGTAGAATGGCCATGCTTTTCTTTCAGGGGGTCTCTGGATGAACTCAAATGTCTAAACTGTTAGTAGACAAGTGCCCTAGCCATTTATATCACCCAAGGACTTAATCAGTAAATATTTTGTATCAGTAAACATGCAGATCACTGCACTGCCCTGTGGGGAGACACAGGAGGAACAGAAATTATAAGTCCATTCTTCACAGAGTATGCACTCTGCCAAGGGAAAAGACAGAAGCATTAAATAAGCACCTACCCTATTACCTAGCTATGACAAGTACTTTATTTATGGCATGCAATATAATATGTTCTCAAAACAATTTCATAAATTACTTCTCTGATTTTACATTTGTGGAAATTAAGGGTCTGAGATAATTACTTCTCCAAGGGCATATTAATGTTTTAAACAAATGTGTATAAAATTCAGTTGAGGTCTTTCGGAGCCATTGCCTCCTCATACAAAGAGTTAAAGCTAGTGCTTATGTCTATTGTATGCTAGCCCCACTTTAGAAAGCAGAGCACCAGAAAGCATCATGGGTTGCTTCATTAGACTAAAGATACATAGATCAGACAGGATAATTTGGTGCACAAGAAAGCAGGAAGGAGCTAGAGTAATCCCTTCTTGACCACACACTGACTTTCTGTGACACTCTGTTTTTATCAGTCTTTTCTCCCCGTGAACTTCCACTGGATTTAGTGGATAGTGCACTGGACATAATGCCATTACTGGCTGTCAAGCTGAGTCAGGCTGATGCCATCCTCATGTGTGCAGAGCAGGATTGTCCTTGTGGCGTTCAAGACTGTAACCCTTTGTAAACAAATCACCAGGCCTCTCTTCTGAGGTTCTTTGAAGGAGGTTAGAACTGCCAACCTTCCTGCTAGCAGTCAGCATTACATTATTTGCTTCCAAACTTTTCTTTCATCCTTAATAGAAGCTCAGTGGCAAGAAGCTGCATTATAATCCCAAAGGCACACATTCCGAATCCACCAGGTGTTCCGCAGAAGATGGATGGGCAATCTCAACCTGTGCGATTTACTGCCTCTGAAGATCCGCTGGAGGGTCAGTTTTGGGTAAATTACAAATTGACAGTACTCAACAACATCTCCTAAGTAGTGAGACCTCCTTTCTCTCCCTACTGGTCACCAGTAATAAACTGTGGTCACCATCCTATCCTAAATATTTAATACTGGGGTGGAACAACAACTCACTGCTGTCAGGCTGGAACTGACTCACAAAGGACCCACTGGCAAATTTCAGAAACAGTTACTCACAAGGCAGCCATTGGCCGTCTTTCTCCAGAGGAGGATTCGAAATGCCTTTCTCTGCATGTCAGTTCAACTCCTTACTCACAAGCTCACTAGACTTTGCTAAATACATTTATTCCATGTTAAGTATCCCATTTACTCTTATCTCTTCTACCTCTGCTTGTTGGGTTAAAAATTCCAAGTCAAAACACCTGACAGTGTTGAATTTTTGATGTCAACTCTTCAAAAAAAAAAACAACTGCTATTCCTGTAGGAGGTAGTAATTATAATATCACAACATTCTATTATGACTATAGAAAATAAAAAGACTCATCTATGGGGTCATTTGGAGAATGAGGGCCCCTCAATGGCCACAGTAAGACATGGGCACAACATATGCAAAGACATGGGCAAGTAATGAAAAAGGGGGGGGGGGACCTGTTAGCATAATCATTACCTGAGAAAAAGCAAAATTATTTTATACATTTCTCACTAAAGATAAATCCTATATGGAAGGATAAAAATGAACATTTCCCCCACTATTATTGTTATACTACATCTGTTGTTGTGAATATTTTTCTTTTTTTGAGGCTTGAATTTTTTATTCATTTCTTTTAGTTGAGAAATTCCAAGAGTGTTCTTCGATTTTGCTTTTCTACCTCTAGGGTTTTTTCTTTTTTAAATTTTTTTGTGTGTGATTTTAACTAAAGTTTACAAATAGGTTAGGTTTTCATTGATTCATTGATGTACATTTTCCTTGCTTCCCCCCCCCTTCTCCTTCCATCACCAATGTACTTTTTAATGTTCTTCTTCTTCCGGAATGTTAACTGTCACACATATAAGGCCTAATCATACATTCTTTTCAGATATTCCTTTCCTTAATCTATTCTAGTGCAATATTCATTATCTGTCCTCTCTTTTCCATTCTCCTCATGACTCCATGTTGATCTTATTTCATAACAGCGGTGTTATGCAGTAATATCCTTCAGGCTTATCCATGTTGTGTAGTGTTTTAGAAGTCTATTCTTTTTCAATGCGTATAATATTCCATTTTGTGAATGTACCATAGTTTTTCTATCCATTCACTTGTTGATGGACAGTTGGGTTGCTTCCATCTCTTCACTACTGAGTGTCCATATATCTGTTTGAGTCATGGCTATGGTTTCTTTAGGGTATACTGCCAGTAGTGGGATAACTAGGTTAAATTGTATTTCTATTTCCAAATTTTTGAGAAAGTGCCAGACTGCCTTCCATAGTGGTTGTTCCATTTTACATTCCACCAGCAGTGAGTAAGAGTTCCAATCTCTCTACAACCTTGCCAGCATTTGTTGTTTGCTGCTCTGTTGAACACTGGTGTTGTTGCTGGGGTGAGGTGATATCTTACTACTATTATTGCTTATTATTATTCATGTGTATTTTGGCCATCTGTATTTCTTCTTTGGTGAAGAGTTTATTCATACCTTGTGCTCATTTTGTGGCTGGGTTTTGTTCTTATTGTGGTGGTGGAGTAGTCTACAAATTTTAGATATGAATCCCTTATCAGATAGGTCATCGCCATATATTTTTTCCCCCATCTGTGGGATTCTTTTTTAATCCTGTCATAGAAGTTTTTTTAATATGCATAGAGATTTGATTTTTAGAAGGTCTCACTCACCTGTTTTATCCTCTTTGGTTGTAAGGTTGTTGTTATGCTTCTACTACAGCTTCTAGAGTTGTTCTTAGCTTTTCTCAGATTTTTTTTTATAGTCTTAGTTTTATTTGAGTTGGTTTTTGTGTATGGTGTAAAATGTGGGTCTTGCTTCAGTTTTCTACAGATGGTCTTCCAATTTTTCCAGTACCATTTATTAAAGAGGCAGATTTCCCACTTGACTAATTTCACCCCCTTGTCAAAAATCCATTCACCATAGGTAGATAAACTGATATCTAGGTTCTCATTTCTGTTCCATTGATCTATGTGTATGTTATTATCTATATCTTCTGTCCTCACCACCACAGCTGTGTAGTGGATTTGAGATCAGGGAGTGTGATGCCTCCTATCTTGTTTCTCTTTTTCAGTAGTGCCTTCTTGGTGCACTTAGACTCATAATCTGAGTATTTTTCATTAGAGTATGTTATCTACTCTTACCTTTTTCTGAGCATAAAGAATGCTATGAACACTGACATGATTATTAGGTTTTAAGACATCATATCCCATGGGGATTTGGGGGATCTTCGGCATTATGGCTTTGGGAGTGATCTGTGTTGGAGAAGGAAGTCCCTGAGGGACTACTATATAAGCAGGCATCCATTGTAGCACGTTCTCTTCAGAACAACTTCCATGGGCAAGGCTGACTTTATGATGTATGTATGAGACAGACAAGATTATCATAAAAAAAATCTGCATCTATCTATCGAAGGACCTAGATCACTCTGGTGGTCTAGTGGTAAGGAGCTGTGCTGCTAACTCAAAGTCAAATGGTTCAAATCCACCAGCTGCTCTGCAGGAGAAGGATGGGCAAGCTCCCATGCCTCTGAAAACCTGCTGGAGGGTCAGCTATGGGTTGGTTCCAACTTGATGATACATAACAACAACCACTAACTACCAAATATTTTGTGGTTTGTTTGGATAAAATCCATCATTTATATGGGTAGATGTTGTTATTTAATCTGAATTTTCTCAGATAATTTCTTTTATATACCCATGATTATAACTGAAAAATCTCAAAGATAAAGCCATTAGAGGTAAAAGTTGATTCTATTCAACTTCCTCTGAAAGGCATTCTAGCTTCGCTTGACAAGCACTGACAGACCTACCAAACACAGGTTCCCTGTCCCTCATCATAGCATAGAGGGTGTGGAAGCTGCGTACAATTGTGTAGTGACACAGTTTCTAATTCACTCTGAGGAGCTGGCAGACACGTACCTTAGATGACTCCTGATTGATTGGTATCTGATGAAGAATAGCAGTAACATGAAAATAATTCTGTAATAACCAGTTTCTTCTATTAGGTAACAAAACATTTCCTTTAATCATCTTCTGTTATTCATTTATGAGTGTGAAGAGAGAAAAGGCAGCACAGTGACTGGATGAAGACTAGTGAAGAGCTACACATAATTATCCCTGACTTTGCACATGTAAGGGAGGCCCTGCGGTGTGATCCATAGAGCTGTGCTGTTAACCAAATATCCCAACTCTTTGGAAGGCTGAATCTACCAGAATCTGTAAGAAAGAAAGAGGAGCAATTTCCTCTCCCATGTACCTTATAACTTACAACCCCCCCCAAACCCAGTGGAGATTGAGTAATGAGTTGCATTTGAGTCATTTCCAGATTTACATTTTTGTCTGCATGTCTTTCCCTCAAGTCATATACACACATAGAAATAAAGAGTATAAAAATAGAGGGGTGTACCACAGCTTCTCTATCCATTCGTTTGCCGCTGGGCCCTTAGGCTGCTTCCAACTCTTTGCTATTGTAAACAAAGCTGCAATAAACATGGGTGTGCATATATCTGCTTGGATGGCAGACATGGTCTCTCTGGGGTATATTCCCAGTAATTGGATTGCTGGGTCAAATGGTATCTCTATTTGTAATTTTTTGAGAAAGTGCCACACCGCCTTCCACAATGGTTGCACCATCTTACATTCCCACCAACAGTGAATAAGAGTTCCAGTTTCTCCACATCCTCACCAGCATTTGTTGCTTGCTGTTCTGTTATATTTTGCTATTCTTACTGGGGTGAGATGATATCTAATAGTTGTTTTGATTTGCATCTCCCTTAGAGCTAGGGACTTTGAACTTTTCTTCATGTGCTTGTTGGCCATCTGAATATCTTCTTCGGTGAACTGTCTGTTTATATCCTGTGCCCATTTTTCTATTGGATTATTTACCTTTATCTTATTGTGGTGTTCAAGTATTTTATAAATTCCAGATATAAGTCCCTTATCTGACATGCCATTACCAAATATTTTTTCCCAGTCTGTGGCTTCCCTTTTTACTTTATTGGAGAAGTTTTTGGATGTGCATAGGGATTTGATTCTTAGACGGTCCCATTCATCTATTTTATATTCTCCTGGTTGTAGATTTTCCAGGATACTTGGAAGACTTTTTATGTTGTGGATTAGGACCACTAAAGTTCTTCCAAGCTTTTCGTGAATGAAGTTTATAGTCCTTGGTTTTAGTCCTAAGTCCATGATCCACCTTGAATACTACACATGATCCACACAATGGAATACTATGCAGCATTGAAAAACAAGGAACTCATGCAATATTATTCAAAGTGGGTGAGCCTGGAGGTCATTATGCTGAGTGAAATATCTCAGTCACAAAGGGACAAATACTGCATGGTGCCACTGTTGTAGAATGCGTCAGACATCAGGGTGGGGGTATGACAGAAAAAACTGGATAAATTATGTATATTGTATTGAAACAGATAAGGGAAAGAACAGATTAGAAGTGATATATGATTGAGTATTATGGTTAGCACAGGAATCCAGAATTAAGTTTGCATAGAGAAGTGTACTCGGGGTGGGGGTTGGGGGGAAGGGACATGGGAATTCTATACTAATGAAGGAATTTTTTCCTTTTTTTTCTCTCTTCGGAGGGGGAAGCGAGCTGGTGGGGAGGGGTGGGAAGGGAGAAAATTGTGGCAATGAATGAATGGAAATCCAAAACCTCTGTAAAAAAAAAATTATAAAAAAATAAATAGAGGGGTGAGGATTGGGGGGTAGGGAGTTAATCACAGGGTTACACAATTTGATGGGTGGTTGGACTGAAGGAAATGGGAAGAATCTTTTGTGAAAAACAATGTATTCAAACTTTGTAAATAAATCAGAATAAAACACAAACACAAAAGGTAAGGCACAGAAGTGACTGTATAAAATGAAATGTACATGAATGAAACAATGTATATGAATAATTGTATAAAATGTTATGTTATGTGCCATCTAGTTGCTTAGGACTCATAGTGACCCTATGTACAAGAGCCCTAAACGCCATTCTATCCTGTGCCAACCTCGCCATCTCAAACACACTTATTCCCACCAGTCCACTCACAGAATTGATCCTTCTCATCAAGGGTCTTCCTTTTCTGCACTGCCCCTCCACTCTCCCAAACATGATGTCCCTCACCAAGGACCAGTCTCTCCTTGTAATATGTCCCAAAATTAAATCTATTATTAATTATACTATCAAAAGTGAATGATCGTATACTTAATAATAATTTTTTTAAGAAAAAAGGATATATGAGCCGTTGGTGGTGTAAATGGCTAAAGTCCGGCAGTTTTCTTATGAAAGGTCACACCTTTGTAAACTTTCTAGGGTGATTCTATTCTTCCCACATGAGGCTGCCAGGGTAACAGATATACAAACTATAAAAGATAAAGCAAATACAAGAAACATGTGAATGTCCCAGGTTTTTGTTAGTAGGTTGACAGCATTTCTTCACAACAGGGAATTAGAATGTGATGCTAAACACCCTGGCTTAACTTCCAGTATTTTCAATGTTTAATACATTAGCCTGTGTGCCAGAACCTCCACGGAATTCTAAGCTCCATTCCACTTGTGCCAGTCCGCGACTCTGGTAAAATCCCGGTAGGATCATGGCGCAGAACAAGATAGACAGGAGCTCAGGCCTCGTGCTCACAAACTGGTAGCAATAACAAGGAGATTACGTCGAGTCGTCATAACATGCTTGGACTTCGGCACAGAATCCTAGAGGGAAAATGCCCAACTTTATTTCCCCCATGAGGAATTATAGTCAGGTGGTCCTGGCAAGTTTTTAATAAAAATCTTAGAAATGAAAATTGCCCCAGCTCTTGAGAAAGCATTTCTAAAATAAACAACATCCCAGACCTGGCAACCAAGCACTGCAGGGACTGTCTCTCCTGTTAATAATTGCTTAGGGTCAAGAGAGGGTCATTGAGTCTCCACAGGAGTTCTATTAAAGTCCTAAGTGATGCACACATTTAAACAGTCAGCTACTAACTACTAGGTTGGCACTTAAAGTCCATCTAAAGGTGCTCTAGATGAGTGGCCTGGCCAGGTATTTCCAAAAGGTCAAGGTTGTGAAATCCCTACGGAACAGTTACACTCTGCAACATGTACCACATTGGGTCAGAATCAATTGGACGGTAAGAGTTTTTTTTGTTTGTTTGTTTGTTTGTTTAACTGGCTCTATAAAACAAAGACTAATAATACTTCTCGTCAATTTAACATGTCTGAGAGAAGCTGGAGTGACACCACCACCTCCAACTTTCGCTTCCCCCAAACCCACTCGAATTTCCATGGATGATGATATTTGTTTCACACACACACACACACACACACACACACACAGAGTCACCAGATCTTCTCAGGCTCTTACTGGCATACTTACCTTCCCTCATATGACTGCAAAATACTTCCTCCCCTTAAAAGCAATTTCCTGATGCTAAAATTTTTCCCATGCCCCATCCAATGATTTCCTCCCAATGGTGATCAGTTAACACTAATTAAGGTATGGAGGCCGTAAAACAGAACTGACTTGATAGTAGCCAGACTTGTTTTGGCTTTGATCTTACTGTGACACAAAACTAGGTCTGCTTCCAACCTTCAGGCTGGACTTGTGCTTTGATTCTATTTTCTTCAGGTTTATGAAAGAAATAAACAAATGGAGCAAGCATGTTGTCTGACGGTGCACCACACTGAGAAGACAAAAATTCATGTTTCTAATACTGGCCTGTGATTACTAAATCCCTGTGGGGGTTTGAACACATTGCTTAATTCTCTACACGTTAATCTTGACATTCTATGAAGCGTTGTGTATTTATAGTGCTTAAAATTCCAATGCAAAATTAGTTTGTTTTTGAGGAATAGCAGACTAGGGTAGATATGTAGAAGGCCATTTAAACAATAGGAAATGAAGGATTAAAGAAGAGGAAATCTTGCAAAAAGAACACCATGGGAGTCTAGGGTAAATGGAGCATCAGAATGGGATGGTCTCCCATTTCATGGACTGACTCTCAGTTCTATAAAGAAAGAAGACTGAAATTAAAGTTAAAAGAGCAATTTTCTTCACACATTTTAAAAAATGTGAACTCAAATAACAAAAAACTAGAATGGGACTAAGGACAGAATCCTCTGAAGGCTGTGGGGAACATAAGACCCTAGAATAGTGTGGGCTATTGAATGCAAAGCATCTGATAAACACTGATTAACTCTGACCCTCAGCACTGCTCCTGTCTTCCTGTGTCATCAGTAACTTATTTTTCCATGAGGGAGTCCCACTATCCCCATTCTCAATGTGTGAGGCTTGAATTGTCTGCTTCTTTCAAGATTGCAGCAGTGGGCAGAAGCCAGGAACCTTGTTGATCAACGCATCATATCAACAGTCAGAATAGCTGGTTTGTGGACAAGGAAATGCAAACAACACAGTCCCTAAGAATTGGTACTACAGGAAAAGCCACTCTTAATTACTCTCTAGAATGGAAATCCATGATGGGTTTTCCTGAATGAAGATGACCAATTAAAAACCCAACCTAACAGAGAAGACCAGACCCAAGCTGGCAAGAAAGAAAACTGTAAAGGGCTTTGTGTACTTGACAGGATGATACTGAGGCTTGATGTCATTTACAATCAGGATGTAGCTCAATCTTCCTTTCTATTTTCAGAGTTAAGAACTAACAAATTGCCTTCTTTTGACTTAAGATTATTTTGAACTGGAATTTTGTCACTCATATTCACAAGCATCCAAAATAATCTAAGGCCTACATGCAATAAATATTGTGTGCTAGGACGGCAGCTGTCTATAAACAAAGTTGTATTTGCATGGACAAGAACAACCACAGTGGCTAGAGAGTGATCTTAAACAAGGGCACTACAGTTGGCAGACATGAAGGATTCACATCTAAGCATAGTTAGCAAGCTCTGGGAACTCATGTGTTAGTGACTGCTAAAGGCTTCATTAGCTTGATTACACATGTGAGGAACACAAGGCCACAAATCATGTGTATTAGCATCAATAGGAACTTGAAGAGTTAAGCATAAGAACTGTAATCTTCACAAGTGGTCCAATAAGAAGCCATCATGGTAAATGGAAAAAATACTGGAGTTGTCAAGGATCTAACTGTAATTGGATCCACAAGCAGCACCCATGAAGCTCTAGTCAAGTGATCAAATGAAACACTGCCTTGGGCAAATCTGCGGCAAAGTATCTCTTTATAATATCAAAGAGAATGGATGCCACTTTAGGGATCAAGATGTGCCTGACCCAATTCAACTCAACCAGGGTCATCAAGTCAATTTCAACTCATGGCAACCCTCCATCAGGTTTCTGGGGCTGTAACTCTTTACAAGTAGAGATTGTCCATCTTTCTCCCACAGAGCAGTTGCTGGACTACTGGCCTATTGGCTAGCAGCACAACACAATATAATATACCATCACAGTTTCTTGCTCCTGATCCATGTCATACTATTTTCAAGAATTATATACAAAAGAAAATTGGACAATGAATAGGGAAGAGTAGAGAAAAAGCAATGCCTTTATATTGTGGTGCTGACAAAGAATATTGACTATACTGTGGAATGCCAAAGAGATTGAACTTGTCTTGGAAGAAATAAAAGCTCCTTGGAGGCAAAGCTGGTGAGCCATAGTCTCATATACTTTGGCCATGTTATCAGAAGGGGCTACTCCCTGAAGAATAACATCATCCTTGGTAAAACAGAGGGTCAGAAAAAAGAAGAGAAAACCTTCAAAGAGATTGACTGACACAAAGGCTTCAGCAATAAGCTAAGCAGAACAGCAACACTGAGGAAGACCCAGGACAGGTGAGGCTTCATTCTTTCACACACTCAGTTGCTATGGGTTGGACCTGACTCAGTGGTATCTAAAAAAAATCCCCCCCCCCAAACTGAAGGAGCCTGAGGACATTTTGGTTAAACATCAAATAAGTGAGCAGTGTTAAATCTCTTCTAGATTCCACTGAGACTCAGATCCCCATGACCTGAAATAATTAAATTCTTCTTTCCTTAGATACAATATTTATATTCTCCTTCTGATTCAGGATAGAAAAGCCAAAATAAGAAAAAAGTCAAGGGACAAAAACTTGTGCATCTGGACCCATGCAGGCATGTGAACACCCGAGGAATAACTGAAATATGAGGGTTTTGAGTGAGTACAACATCAAACTGAGATTTGACAATTGTGGCTTTGCAGTATCAAGGACTTGACCAATTTTTTTTCCCTATTCCCAATAACTGAGATTAGAGTTTGGCAGACATAACCCAACTTCTGGAATGCTCTTGGATTTAATTTTCTATCATAAAGAACATGTTTCTTTTTAGCAAAACCATTTAATGGCAAACATTAACAACAAAAATTGAAGGTTCATTGAGTGTATGGCATGATGTTACCAAAAATAAACTTTGATAATGAACCTTATGTATTTTAATCATAAACTAAAAAGACCTATAAGGCACATCAAGTTTGAAAATTTACGTTAAGCATAAGATAGAAAACACTGTACATGATATTCCTTGTAAGAACATGGAGTTTAAGATTGAATTTGGCATATGACATCTGAAAATAAATAATAACAAATATTCAAAACCAACTGTGCTATGGTAAATTATAGAAATTAGAAAATTAATTCCTAAGGGTGTATGTAGAGTCTTTAGATTGTGTATATATAAAATACCTAAATTTGTAATAAACACTTCACTAGCTATTACTTTAAATGAAAATTCAATCAGGTCAGATTCTGTGTTCCACAGAAATGTCTCCAATTTCTTCCACAGAAGTGAATGCAGTCCAGCTTCAGCTGATTATCCAAATTTTCCTTAAGCAGGTATAATCAGCTAGTTAGCTACTGAAATAAACATGTAGACACTGGCAGTCAATGAGGAGCACAAAGGAAGTACTTACCTTTCCTCCCCTGAGGGTCGTGGCAGTTTTCATGGATGCACAGGCCCCAGGCCGACCAGGACGAGACGATACAGTCCATAGAACAAGGGATGTTGCAGAGCTGAGAGGACAGGGGAGCAGGTCCCAGGCACAACGTCTTCTCCACGGGTCTAGAAACTGAAGGGTAACAAAGGTGGCCATGACATAGTCTCCAGACACATTGGCATTGTTCCTATCTTTATTTCTGTGTTTGCTCTCCTCACACCAGCCTTAAGGTTGAGAAAAGAATATAGCATATACAAATGTTCAACACTCTCAAATACTCTCTTTTGCTCTATATTACTATTTGGGGAAAGAAAAGAGGAAAGAAAAAGACAGGCACAAAAGAAAGACTCGTTCTTCTTGTGGCACAGACTAGTCCCTTGTTAACTAAGAAAAGACAAGAATTGTCATAGCACTAAAATATTTGTATTTGAGACTTTAAAAAAATTAAATAGTTTTGTGAGGTTTCAAGATGAGTGTATCCGTACTATATAAATGAC
The DNA here is from genome assembly GCF_000299155.1 of Elephantulus edwardii. Taxonomy (NCBI): domain Eukaryota; kingdom Metazoa; phylum Chordata; class Mammalia; order Macroscelidea; family Macroscelididae; genus Elephantulus; species Elephantulus edwardii. The sequence continues at coordinate 2,178,926 of NW_006399893.1, read as the reverse complement.
TAGATGGCTGCAGAAAAATCAAAATCAAACCCCTGAGGTAACCCTTTAGCACAACCAATCTACTTCTGTGACTCTCCTGAGGGGTGGACCTCTCCAAGACATGGAAGAAAAATGATTCTTAGAGTAAGAAGGACCTGTGACTGCAGGACTGGTCCCTGGAAATCAAGTTGATTAGTGAGGCTGCCCAGAGGTGTAAGTCAGCATCCTGAGTCACACCGAATGACAAAAAGGGAGCTAATTTGTAGCATGTTGAGCTGAAAACAAAATGCCTCACATCTCTGGAAGTTTGAATATACCAAAGGCTCCAGGAAAGAAAGATAGGAAGTCTCCTCTCATTAAGATTTGCAACCTAACCATAAAAGTAAGGAAGGGCATTGCAGTACTGATTAAAGGCACAATAGATCAAGAAGACATAACCTTGGTCAATATTTATGCACCAAATGTTAGACCTGAAAAACACATAAAACAACGGTTAATAGAATTGAAGAAAAAAAATAATCAGCAACACAATAGTGGCAGGAGACTTTAGTGCAACACTGTCAACAAAGGATAGGTCAACACAAAACAATCTCAATAAAGAGGAAGAGGATCTAAACTATACAATCAGCCAACTCTACCTTTGTGGATGTATTCAAGGTACTGTACCCAACTAAAACTCAATACACTTTCTTCGTAAGTGCACACATTCTCCAAAATTGATCATATATTAAAACACAAAGCAAGCTGCAAAAATTTAAAAATATTGAAATAACGCAAAGTATCTTCTCAGACCACAAGGCCATAAACTAGAAATTAACCACAGGAGGGTAAAACTTACAAACCACCCCTACAGAAACTCAAAAACTCTCTACTAGAACATGACTGGGTTATAAAAGAAATAAAGAATGAAATAAAAAATTTCCATGAAACAAAAATTAAAGTGAAACTACAACATACCAAAACCTCTGGATACAGCTAAGGCAGTCCTTCCTTATAGCAATAGGCATACACATAGAAAAAGAAGAAAGAAGAAAAATTAATGATCTAACTCAACAGCTTCATCAAAGAAAAAGAAAAACAATCTAAACCTACAACATCTAGAAGAAAAGAAATTATAAGGAGACATGAACTGAAATCACTGAGATAAAAAACTGAAAAACAATTGAAACCATCAATAAGACCAGGAACTGGTTTTTTGAAAGGGTGAATAAAATGGACAAACCTCTGGCAAACATAACAAAGGATGAAGAAAAAAAAAGAGAAGTCACAGGTAACTCGATAAAGAAATCACAGAGGTGACATCACAATAGAACCAGATGAAATTAAATCAATAATATTATGAATACTATGCAAAACTATACAGGTTGATGTCCTGTCTCCATACCTTTTCAACCTGTATGCAGAGAAGATTATCCGAGAGGCTGGGCTATATGAGGAGAAGCATGGCGTTAGGATTGGTGGATGATCTATCAACAATCTGCGTTATGCAGATGACACAACCCTGCTTGCTGAAACTGAGGAGGACCTCATGCACTTACTGCAGAGGGTCAAGGACTGCAGCCTTCAATATGGACTGAGGCTCAATGTCAAGAAGACAAAAATTCTCACCACTGGACCAATTGGTAGCATCAGGATGGATGGTGAAGAGATTGAGATTGTTCACAGCTTCAGTTTGCTCGGCTCTACAGTCAACACTCTTGGCACCAGTACCCAGGAAATAAAAAAATGTATTGCGATGGGAAAGTCTGCAGTTAGGGACCTCTCTAAAGCACTCAAGAGCAATGGTGTCTCTCTGGAGACTAAGGTGCACCTGATACAGGCCATGGTTTTTGCAATCACTTGTTATGCATCAGAGAGTTGGACAATGACTAGGGAGGATAGAAGGAGAATTGACGCCTTTGAGCTGTGGTGCTGGAGAAGAGTATTGAATGTACCATGGACTGCCAAGAAAACAAATAGATTCATCCTAGAGAGGGTTAAACCAGGCTGCTCCTTGGAGACAAGGATTCTGGGGCTTTGCCTGACTACTTTGGACATGTTGCCAGGAGGGACGGGTCCTTGGGGAGGGACATAATGCTTGGGAGGGTGGAGGGACAGCGCAGGAGGGGAAGACCCTCTATGAGGTGTATTGATTCAGTGACTGGGGTAATCGGGATGGGTGTGTCAGAGGCAATGCGATTGGCCCAGGATAAAGCAGGGTTTAGGGCTGTTGTACATAGGGTCGCTATGAGTCGCAAACGACTCGACGGCACATAGCAACAACAACAACAACAACATGCAAAACTATACTCTGATAAATTCAAACACCTAGGAAATGAACAAATTCCTTGAAATGCATCCCTGCCCAGGCTGACAGGTACAGATATAGAACACCTGAACAGACCTATCAGAAAAAAAGAAATTGTAAAGGTCATAAGGGCTTCCCAGTAAGAAAAGTCTTGGACCAGATGACTTCACAGATCAATTCTAGCATTCTACTTAAATTATTTCAAAAAAATTGAAAAAGAAGGAACAATCCTAAAGAAATTCTATGAAGCAAGCATAATCCTAATGCCAAAACCAGGAAAATACATTGCCAAAAAAGAAAACTACAGACAAATATCTCTCATGAACATAGATGCAAAATCCTTAACAAAATCCAACCAACAGAATCTAAAAGCACAACAAAATAATAATATACCATGACCAAGTGAGATTCATAACAGGTATGCGAGGATGGTTCAATATTAAAAAAAACAAGCAATGTAATTCACCATATTAACAAAGTCAATAACAAGCACCATATGACCTTAGCAAATGATTAAAAAAAGGCATTTGATAAAATTGAACACCCCTTCCTGATAAAGACATTCAGTAAAATTGGAATAGAAGGGAATGTCCTCAACATAATAAAAAATATACATCTAAAACCAAGAGCCAACATTATTTTCAATGGAGAAAGACTAAAAACGTTTTCCTTGCAAACAGGGACCAGACAAGGTTGCCCACTGTCACCACTTCTATTCAATATTTTATTAGAAGTGTCTGCTAGGGAAAAATGGCAAGAGAATGAGATAAAAGTCACACAGATCCACAAAGAGATGGTTAAACTATTGCTATATTCAGATGATACGATAGTTTACACAGAACACCCCAAAGACTCAACAAAAAAACTGTGAAGAGGCCAATTTAGTAGAGTGGTAGAATACAAGATCAATATCCAAAAATCAGTGGGATTCCTCTACAGTAACGAAGAGAATTCAGAGAAGGAAATCAAGAAAGCAATACCATTTACAATAGCCAACCACAAATTGAGATATTTGAGAGTGAACCTAACTAGAGAGACACCTATATAAAGAAAACTACAGAACACTTCTGCAAGACACAATAAAACCTAAAGAAATGGAAAAATGTGCCCTGTTCATGGGTAAGAAGACTCAATATTGTGAAAATAGCAATCCTAACCAAAGCTATCTACCTGTTCAAAGCAATCCCAATACAGACACCAAATTCATTTTTCAAGGAGATTGTAAGGGAAATTGTTGAATTTATTTGGAGAGGCAAGAGACTCTGAATAAGCAAAACACTTCTGGGGAGCCGGGGGAGAGTGCTAGGCCTCAGAACTTACTATATAGTGGTAGTAACCAAAACAACATGGTACCTGGTATAATGACAGGCTCATAGACCAATGGAACAGAACTGAGAAGTCAGAAATAGATCCAGCTATCTATAGTAAACTGTTATTCGACAAGGAAATAAAACCTATGAAATACGAAAATGACAACCTCTGCAACAAATGGTGCTGGTAAAGGTGGACTGCTACCTGTAGAAAGCTGAAACAAGATCCACATCTTACACCACATACAAAAATCAATTCAAGGTGGATCAGACATCCAGGAATAAAGCCCCAAACCATAAAGTTCACATGAAACAAACTGGGATCAATCTTAGAAGACCTAGTCTACGGTATAACGAGAATGCCAAATACAACCAGAAATGCACAATCTGAAGAGAATTAAAATCATGAATGGGATCTTCTAAAGATTAAATCCCTTTGTGTATCAAAACTTTCTTAGAACAGGTTTAAAAGAAAACCTACCAAATGGGAACAAATATTTGGCAATAACATCTCAGACAACAGTAACATAACAAAAATTTACAGAATACTCCTGAACCTCCAGAAGAAAAAGATTCCAATTACAAAATTGACAAAAGACATGAAAAGAATTTTCAGAGAAAGATAATCAGATGGCCAACAGACAAATGAAGGAATGCTCAAAATCACTGACAATAAAAGCGATGCAGATCAAAACCACATTAAGATACCTTCTCACTTCAGTAGCAGTGGCAAAGTTTAACAGAGTAGCAAGTAAGAAATGTTGGAGAGGATGTGACGAGGAACTCTTATACATTGTTGGTGAGATTGTAAATTGGTATATCTACTCTGGAAGGCAGTTTGGTGCTTCCTCAGAAAGCTTAACCTAAAAGTTCCATATGACCCAGTTATTCCACTGCTTAGAATATACCCAAAGTAAATGAGAACTGAAGCACAAATGGAGACTTGTACAGCAATGTTCATAGCAGCATTATTCACCATCACAAGAACATGGAAACAGCCCCATGTCCAAACACAACTGAATGGATTGAGAAATTATGCTACATTCACACAAGGAAATACTAAACAGCATTCAGTAGCTATGATTTTTTAAGTTACTACCTCTCCCTGGAGACTAAGGTGCGCCTGATACAGGTCATGGATTTTGCAATCACTTGTTGTGCATCAGAGAGTTGGACAATGACTAGGGAGGATAGAAGGAGAATTGACGCCTTTGAGCTGTGGTGCTGGAGAAGAGTATTGAATGTTCCACGGACTGCCAGGAAAACAAACAGATCCATCCTAAAGAGGATTAAACCAGGCTTCTCCTTGGAGGCAAGGATTCTGGGGCTTCACCTGACATACTTTGGACACGTTGCCAGGAGGGACGGGTCCTTGGAGAGGGACATCATGCTTGGGAGGGTGGAGGGACAGCGCAGGAGGGGAAGACCCTCTATGAGGTGGATGGATTCAGTGACTGGGGTATTCGGGATGGGTGTGTCAGAGGCAGTGAGATTGGCACAGGATAGAGCAGGGTTTAGGGCTGTTGTACATAGGGTCGCTATGAGTCGCAAATGACTCAACGGCACATAACAACAACAACAACAACAACAACCTAACTTGTGAGGGATTGGAGAGCATTAAGCTGAGTGAACTAGCTCAGTCCTATAAAGACAAATACTGTATAAAACTATTATTGTAGAATGTGAGAATTCAAAGTGGGGGGTGGGGTGGAAGCAGAGAAGTGAGAATAGGGAGGGTAGGTTAATCATAGGGTCACACAATTTTATGGATGGGGTGGTGAAGGCAATGGGAAAGATAAGGTTTGAAAAACAATGTATTCAAACTTTGTAAATAAACTAGTATAAAATGAAAAAGAAAAAATTAGAGATTTGCAATCTAAGTAACCTGATGGAGGACTGCTGAAGGTTGAGATTAATTTGATGGCAATGACTTTGAGGTTTGAGAATGTAGCTCAGCAAGAGGGCTTTAGATTTGAGTTACTTGAGAATGAAAAGTATCATCTGTCAGTGCCATCTACCAAGTACTCTTCTGTATAGAGATTCATTCTGGGGACCATGAAAAGATCCAGATGAAAGAGGACATAATCTTGATCTTTGTGAAAACCAAATCATAAAAGATGCTAGGACAGCACAGTAAGAATAAAAAATAAAAAAAAAGAAACAAAAACCGTACACAATAAGAATATACCAGACATAAAACTAAGCTTGCACAGAGCAAGCTGACATTAAGGAACACTCTGAGCAATTCAGATTTTAAGAGTAAATGAGACACTAGTCAGATACACTAGTTTATACTATGTAGTAAATAATTAACACATTTTTCTTTCCAATTACTGAAACAGATTAGAAATCTCAAACACAAAGACTGAAGTGTGAGTTAGTGAGCTGCACAGACTACTTCCCATCCTTAGCTTCCCCATGTGCACACCAGGCAAATGCAATAAAGGTGACACGAAGCAGCATCCATGACCAGTAGAATTCTGGATATAAGCAAACAAGCACAACAAAAATACTGTCTCCAAAGAGGTGCAATGATGGGAAACAGATGATTATAAATGGACAATAAGGCAGTTTGAGGTGTTTATGGGAGTGAAAGGATAAAACAAAGTACGATTTTATTTAGTATTATTTTCCACATTTTATCAATAATATTTGACTTGACTTAAATAAAAGTATGTAAAAGTGCCAAAATAAAGGCAAAAGACGAAAAGTCACATAGCAGGGAAAGACAAAAGCCTGGAGGGGAAGGCAGAGAACAGAACAAGGAGAAGGGGAAAAAAGACTGGGAAGGCTGAGGCAAGGTGATACCAAACAGAGCTAATGCTGACAATAAACATAGTATAGTGAGCTTGAGGGACCAGACTTGGAAAGAACATATGGAAAGTAGACAAAAGGAGCTCGAGAGATGGGAAAGGGTTGTCCTTTCTCACCCAGGAATTAGGAGGACAAAACACACAGACCATTCATCCACTGATTAGATGACATTCATTCCAGAACCACTGAAGGAAAAGGCCGAACAACTAGTCAAATTACCCAACTGAGTTTACTGAGTGATAGGCTGTTTAGCAGCAGGGCGTGTTCCAAAAAGAGTTTGTTCAAGCAGTATGTTGTGTTATTACGTGCTGTTGAGTCAAGTAGACTCCTAGTGACCCTATGAACAACAGATCTGAAGCCTGTCCTATCCTGTGCCATCTTCATCATCTTAGACACATTTTGCTATGAGTCCATTGCTGCAGTCACTGTTGTCAGTCCATCTCAATAAGGGTCTTCCTTTCTTTCACCGACCCTCTACCTTTCCAAACATGTTGTCCCTTTCCAACGAATAGCCTCTCCTAGAAACATGCTCAAAATATGTGAGAAGAAGCTTTATTATCTTTGCCTCCAAGGAGCACTCTGGCTGTACCTTCTCCAAGACAACTCTGTTTATTCTTTCAAGCAATACAGGAACAGAAATTTTAAAGGAAATTGGGAAATTTGCACCAAGGATAGACTAAAGATTAGGTTTTTAGTTGGCATGTTCTTTTTTAAAAAGAAGAAAGTTTTATGACCCATCTACTGCATCACTAGAAATATATCCCTAAGATATTAGAATTGAGACATGAACGCAGACACATACATCTATGTTCACAACAGCATTATTCACACTTGCAAAAATATAGAAACAGCACAAATGCCCATCAACACACTATCAAAATGTATTGAAAAACTGTGGTACAGTCACACAGTGGAATACTATGCAGCTCTAAGAAGCAATGATATTGTAAAGTACCACATAACATAAAAGAGTCTATGCAGACTGAACTCAGTCTCATAAGAACATATACTGCATAAGAACATTATTGTAAACATAGAAGGGTAAGAAGTAAGAAGTGGATGAATGTCCAAAAGGGGAATAGAAAAGAAGGGGGCAGAAAAAGGGGAAGGGTGCAAAACATTAGGATAACAGAGCTTAGTGGGTAGATTGTGGGGGAAAGTAAGTGAGAAAAATTCAATTGGGACTTCAAAAGATGGTGTTATAATAGGCATAGATCAGTGGTAATTAAATATACTGGATACACTGTATATGAACAATTATATGAAACACAATGTACATTAATTGTTGCATGAGAAACATTTTTTGTGTGAACTATTTTCCTTTTTTAATTGAGATTTTAATGAAAGTTTATAGGGAACTTGAATTTCCATTCATTCATTGTTGCACATGTTCCTCGCTGTCCCCCTACCTCCAGTTCACTTTTTTCTTTGGAAAAAAAAAATTATTTCATTGTTATACAGTTACCCCACCCAGTTCACTTTACTATGCAGGTCTTACTCTGAACTCTTGCCATGTCAATAATAGCTAATCATATAGCCCTTTTATACAGTTCTCTCCTGCATCTGTGTCAATGTCATGTATACCATTTATCCCCTCTTTCCTTTGTTTCCCCCCAAACCTCATATCAGTCCTTCTTTATATCAGCAGAATCATGCAATACTTATGCATAATGATCTTCACAGTCACCCATTTTGGGTTCTTTGTTTTTCAGTGCTGCATAGTATTCCGTTGTGTGAATATGCCATACCTTCTCTATCCATTCATTTGTTGATAGGTACTTCGGTTGTTTCCAACTCTTTGTTATTGTGAACAAAACAGCAATAAATATGATTGCAATTGGGTTGTTTATCTTCTTGTGGTGTTTGTCTATTCCATAAATTCTAGATGACATATCATTACCAAATATTTTTTCCCAATCTGTGGCTTCGCTTTTTACCTTTTTGGATAAGATTTTGGATGTTCATAGGGATTTGGTTCTTAGAAGGTCCGATTCATTTATTTTATCCTCTCCTGGTTGTAGGTGTTTCAGGATGCTTGAAGACTGTTCATGTTGTGAATTAGTGCTTCTAGGGTTCTTCTAAGCTTTTCTCTACTAAAGTTTATAGTTCTTGGGTTTAGTCCTAGGTCCTTGATCCACTTTGAATTGGTTTTTGTATATGGAGTGAGGTGTGGGTCTTGTTTGAGTTTTTCTACAGATGGTTTTCCAATTTTGCCAGTACCATTTGTTAAAAAGGTTGTCAATGAGGGAGTTTTTCTTTTGCTTTTCAAGGAGAGGGGGGGGGAGGGGGGAGGGGTTTGTGCGGGGAGAAGGGTGCAACAATGAATGAATGGAATTCCAAAATCTCTGTAGAAGTTCATTGAAATGAAAAATAAACAAACCAAATTAAAAATTAAAAAAGTAAAAAAAAAATTGAAAAAAAAGGCTGTCATTTCCCCACTTAACTGATTTCATCTACTTGTCAAAAATCAGTTGACCATAGGTAGATGGGCTGATTTCTGGGTTCTGGTTTCTCAATTCTACTCCATTGATCTATGTGTCTGTCATTGTACCAGTACCATGCTGTTTTGACCACCACAGCAGTGTAGTAGGATTTGAAATCAGGGAGTGAGATGCCTCCCACCTTGTTTCTCTTTTTAAGGAGTACTTTGCTTATTCTTGACCTCTTTCAATTCCAAATGAAATTAGAGATTGCCTTTTCCATCTTGTTTAAGAATGGAATTGGTATATTTTATTGGGATTGCATTGGATGTGTAGATTGTCTTTGGTAAGATTGTCATTTTCACAATATTGAGTCTTCTTATCCAATCCTCCAGGTCTCTTTTTGTTTCCTGTAGCAATGTTTTGTCATTTTAAAAAAATAGATCCTTTGTGTTTCTAATTATATTTACTCCCAAGTATTTAATCTTGTGATTAGCTATTGTGATGAGTATTATTTTTCTTAGCTCCAATTCTATATTCTCTTTGTCACTAAGAGAAATCCAGAAGTGGGTTTCTTTCTGTACCTGGTTTCACAGGTACTCAGGTCAGGCAGGAGTCAGTAGTGTCTGGGACGGTGAGTCAGAAGCATCCTTCAACATCAAGTGCTTTTCTGGGAAATTACTGTGGTGAGAACACTTTGAAAACTTCCTATTATTCTGTCAGGAATTGTACCTGGCACAAATGTACATCCTTATTTATTGTTTTCAGAATGGTCCAAATCTGGCACAAACTGTCATTTTGTTCTTTATTTAACCCTGCAAATCAAGACTGCTTGGATAATGTCTGTTTTCAAGGAATTACCAGTCTTGAAGGATGAGCCAAGCAACACATTAATAGAGTAGCTGGAAAGAGGTGCTTCAGTGTATTGCAGAAAACTGTGTTGCTTCAAGCCTTAAGGCGGAAGTGTGATGTGTATGGTGTTGTATTTTTACTAATTTAAACTTTAGTTTCAAAATCAAATTCTTAGCGATGATGATTAAAAACAAATAAGTGAGTTACACAATTTTATTACTGTATTTAATAGAGAGCTCTGGTTAACAGTAGGGAGTCACCTACCTTCTTAACCCAAAGGTGATGCCTCCCTGGTTGCTTGTAATCTCTTGTGCAGTTTGATTTACAGAACATGGTAGGCATCAGCTTTAAGTATCTTTTGTTGTTGCTGACGTTGTTGCTGTGCACTGTCAAGTTGGAACCGACCCATAGATGATCCTGCAGCAGGTTCTCAGAGACAGTTAATCACATGGGAGGAAACTGCCCATCCTTCTCCCACATAGCAGCTGGTGGATTTGAACCGCATGCCTTTAGGATCGCAGTGCAGCTTCTTGTCATTAGGCCACCAGAGTTCCCCCCAAACAAATACTAATTTATTTAACTTTCAGAATTCCTTTTGAGAGAGAGATATAATCCCTAGATGTGCAATCTCCTCCCATGCAATTAACTGCCTCCAAAAATCCACTGGATGGTCAGCTATGGGTCAGTTCCAACTCTACGGTACACAACAACAACTTTAAGAATAAGGTAGAAAAATGCTAACAAACTTGTCCAAATCCCCAGCTGGTGATGGTAAAATGGAGATTAGGATATAAGCATTCTGACTCTCAGATTCTTAGTCACAGCATTAGGTGACATCCCACTGGCATTTATTAAGTGCCTACCATGCAATTATATTGTTATTAGTTGCTGATGTCACATCATAGTGATAGTGTCTGCTCATGGAGTCTATATTCTGTCCTGAGCTGCAGAAACCAGCACTCATGAACTAATCATACATGAATCCATCAGTGACAAGAGCACAATCTGTTACTTCTTTTTATCAATAATTTGCCATTTTTTCCCTGCAAACATTACACTTTCAAGTTCTGATAATCAAGAATTAAAGCTTCCCACTTTCAAGACCCAGTGGACAGCTACAGCTGTAACATTTATACATAAACTTGGGCCCTAGATCTGAAACCAGTCAGCTCAACAAAGCACTTGTTAGTGCTTTGCAGAGCAGGCCTTAATTAAATGCATTAGAAACTCTAGAATCTTCGTGCAGGAAAGGTTTCAGGGTGGAAGTGCAGTTGGAGAAGGGCTGGAAAACGTGCCTTAAGCTCTATTTGTGCAAACACTTGGTACAAAGGCATTCTGTTTATCTGGCCTTATTAGCAGAGGCTCTTTGGAAGGTCATTTGGGGAATAGAGTTTGCCCTTAAGTCCCCTAAATGCCCCATCCTCCTTTGATCAATAATTGAATTGTCAATTAGTTGAGTGTTGAACATTACAGCTAATGGGGCTCCTAAGACAATAGAAAGGACATGATATGTCGGAGAAAAGCAAGGATGGTCCTCCCTGGTGGATACTAAGTGATAAAATTGGTGGCCTGGGATGAGCGTGAAGCCATTTTTCAGTGCAGTCATGCTTCTTCAGCACCTGCTACTTGACAGACAGTGGATCTTAATCCATTACAATAAATTCTTCCTGTCCCAGGCGACACGTCCAAGATGTTTCATTTAAGCACTGAATCAATGTGCATAGGTCAACCTATCTCTCTCACGAAACAGCCCCCCCCCATGCTGTATTTGGTCTAGAAATAAATTATAAGTCACAAAGCACTCACCAGTTTCAGACCACTTAGGTGATTGCCTTGCTGAGAACAGTGAACACAGGATATTTCTAGGCCTATCAATAGCTAAGAGGGAATTTCAGATCTCATCTTGTCCACTTCACCAATTTTATACAAAAACTAAGGTCCATATATTTGAGTAGTTTCTCCAAATTTACTTCAGACACAATAGACTCCAGGTAATCCTGAATTCCGCAGGCTGATTTAAAATAATTACCCCTTGTTAGAGCTGCAAAAACGTAAACCCCAGTCCTGCTCCAAGAAGGAAGTAGGAAGAATGACATTTACTCTACTTTGAATAACTAAATGAAGCTATTTTAGTGCACACAATTAAAGTATGCCACTCTAACCAGTGTTGGGGTGTTCAAGCCAACTCAAAGGCACCTTGGAAGAAAAGCTGGTGATGTATTTCAGAAATACTCCATCAAAAATGTTCTACTTTAACATCCATGGGATCGCCAGGCGTTAGACTCCACTCTACATTAGCTACTTTTAAATTCCCATAGTAAGACAGTTAGCATGGGAGAAAAGGGGGTTTATTTAGGCACCAGGAATTGGCCTCTTCACACATTTCACTCTTAACTGGATCCTCCTTTCTCCCTGGTCAAACTCTAGCCTTATTGTTCATAGTAAGAAAATGCTGTTTTTCAACTCATCTTGCTCTTTTCTCTGTAATCACTGACTTATATGATATTTTCTATTTTCTGCTCTATAACTCTGCCTTCTCTAAAAGAATGAATTGCTGCTCTAATCAATGTGTCTATTTGGTGCAGGTCTGTGCTTGCCCCACTTTCTCTGGACGTCTTTAGACCTTGTAACCTTGAAGTCTTCAGCCAGTCTTATATTGACCAATTGTCTGGCCAGATCAGCATTTATATCCAAAAGTCTCAGAGGCTGTTTAGATTTTGTACGCAGCATTGCTAGCCTCCATAAAAAAAACACTAAGGACCTAGCATGTTACAGAAATAAAATAAATACCTTAGATAAAATGCAGTATTGTAAGAAATTGCATATTAGTATTTTGATGTCTAATCTGAAATTTCTCATTTGTAATATGAAATTGACTTACCTTACAAGAAATCTTAAAACCTACTACTAATGATTGCAAAGTTGCCTTTAATAATGAATTATTTTGTGAACAGAATTTTAATTATCAAGGGGGAAAATATACTGGGTAGACAGTTGGATTAGTGAAATAAAAGATAATTAAAACACTGTGCTTAATTTCAGAAATGTACAAAGTTCATGATTTTCCTTAATAACAAGGTTATTTCAGATGAACATAAAAACTCAGTCAAAATGAACTGTAATTAAGGAGAAAAATACCTGTTGTGATCATTAGATGTGACTAGCATTGTAGCTTTACATTTTATTGTTTGAAACAAAATTAAGCACTAATCCACACTAATGTGAGTTGACACAGGAAAAAAATAAGTTGAGAAAGATTCCCTAAGTGTGCAATACTGCTTCCCAAGATGAGGGCTATTTTGCAAGATCTCAGTTGTGATGCATTTCAGCTCCTCAGAAAGAAATTCAAGTTGCATAATAGTAACATTAATAATAATATAATTATATAATGAGTAATCACGAATCTCTCTGGTTTATAAAAATGACTTCTATTTAATTAAAGATAAAAGTCATTATGGAATAAAGTGTACTTTCGGTGTTGCAATCCCAAAGGCAAATGGTTCAAATCCACCAGCTGCTGTGTAGAAGAAAGATGGGCAATCTTCTCCTGTGTGATTTACTGCCTCTGAAAACCTACTGGAGGGTCAGCAATAGGTTGGCTCATACTTACAGCACACCACCACAACAATAAGAACAACTGCACAGAAATCAAGGCACTTGTTTCTTCAGAAACTTTAGAAAATTAATTATCAAAATTCAATCATAGCATAATGGATCTCAGTTATTTTCTACACAGAAAGAAGTATCTTGAAAATGATTGAAAATTAGTCACAAAATAGTGTCTCCTCCATTTTAGCAATCTTTAGGAAGCAGAAATGAAAAAAATAGTGCTATTTCCAGGAGCCCCCAATCCTGGGTTAATTTTCCTGCTTCCTATCATAGGGTGATATAATAGAATGTGGAAATTATCAAATAATCTCATTAATATCACATGCAAGTGAAATATTACTGAATATCATAGAAAAATGATTATAAATGGTACATCAACAGGGAACTGCCAGAGCAGGATGTAGAAAAGGCCACTGAGACTAGACCTAATGTCACATGGATCCCGGCTGAAAATAGAAAATACCAGAAAAATGTCTGCGTGTATCACAACAAATGTCTGCGTGTATCACAACAAATGTCTGCGTGTATCACAACAAATGTCTGCGTGTATCACAACAAATGTCTGCGTGTATCACAACAAACTATGGCTAACACTGAGAAGAATAAGAATCCCAGAACACTTGACAGTGCTCATGTGAAATCTATCCCTACACCAAGAAGCTGTTATCAAAACCGAACAAAGGCATTGTATAGTTTAAAATCGAGAAGAGTGTGCATAAGGTTTAAATCTTTTGTCCATACCTATTCAATATGTATGCTAAGCAAATAATTTGTTAAGCCAAACTCTAGGGAAAAGAATGTGGCATCAGGATCAGAGGAAGAAACACCAACACGCTACTTGATGCAGCTGATGCAACTGCGCTTGCTTGCCTTGAAAGCAAGGGGGACCTGTACCACTTGTAGAACATCAGAGACTACATCCTTCAATATGAATTGCATCTTAACATCAAGAAGACAAAGGTCTTAACCACTGAACCAGTGGGCAACCACAGAAGATGGAGAAAGGATTGAAATTTTAATGGTTTCATCTTGCTTAGATCCCTTATCAATGTACTTGATATGAGCATTCAGGAGATTGGGAGACATATTGCTTTGGGCTCTGTCAGGGATCTCTCTAAAATAATGAAGAGCAGTGATGACAGTTTAAAGGTGAAGGCGTGCCTGATTCGGGCCATGATCTTTTCAATTACTGATGATGCATCTCAGAGCTGGACAATGAATAAGGGTGACAGAAGATGCCTTAAGAGTACTAAATATACTATGAGCTGCCAAAAGAACTAACAGATATGTCTTGGAAATGATGCAGCCAGAATGCTCCTTAGGGGCAAGGATGACAAAGTTTTGTCTCTCACACTTTGGACATGTTGCCAGGAGAGGCTAAGCCTTGGAAAACGATATCATGTGTGGAATTGTGAAGGGTCAGTGAAAGACAGGAAGACCCCCATCGAGATGCACTGACATAGTGACTGCGGCAATGGGCTCAAGTGTATCAGAGATGGTGAAGATGGAACAGGAGGGAAGAATGCAGGTTTATTGCTCATAGGGCACTATGAGTCGTACTCAACTTGAGGGTACCTGACAACAACAACATCTTAGGGGGGCCTAAGTATCCCTGCAAATGATCCATTCCATCAGCAGGTGATTTTCACATAGCAGATTTGATTTCTAGTATAACACCAACCTCCACAAAGAAGTTAGACAAAAACTTATATTCCTTTCAACTTACCAAATCAAATGCAGACACTACGAATTCCAAAGGGAATTCTCACTCTTGAATTCAGGATCCCCTCTTTCCAAGGGCTCTCAAATAGAAACACCAATTGTGAAAATTTAATTCAAAACTAACGAAAGGGCCTACTTAGGTAAAAATGGTGCTTTATAAATGATTTTTGAGAAACAATATTGCCTCTGACATATTCATTTAGGGAGTACACCGACTTGGCAGAAATTCAATCCACCTTACTGCTAAAATAAATAGGCCTTTTCTACAGACTGAAGAAGTCAAATGGTTGAAGGGGAAAGATGAATAATATTGCAAGTTTCACCATAAAGCTATTTTCCTTCAAGAATCTTTGCTTCACGTATTGTTTCAGTTACCACTGGGATTTACAAAAATAATTTCTCATTCTTTTAACTTATTGGATAGAATAAAAGCAAATCTGTTCTAACATTTACCGTAGCTTAAATAATTAAATCACATTTCATCCCATTATACCTAATAAACCTTAATTTTAGCCATATTGTGACTCTCCTGGCAAGGTATTGTGCAATATAATTTGGCAAGAGGATGAGTGGGTACGTATAGCAAATATAATATCTAAAAACGCCTGAAATTAGAAATAATTATGTGAGATTTGGCCACATGTCAAAAAACGTTCCAAATTCATTCACTTCATACGGCCAATTAGAAAATGTCTACCAAAAAGTGATTTTATTAATGCTACAGAGTAAAAGCACTAGTGAAACATAGGAAAACACGATTGAGAACTACAGTGAAGATAAAGTAAATGAAGTACACATACTGGTTTAGAATATAACAAGAATAAATATCCAGCAACTATATATTAGAGAAGAATTATGACAGCAATATACAGTAAATCCTCGATTATGAATTCTGGTGACCTAGTCTGTTGGGGGTTGAACTGCTAATCCAAATGCTGCTCCTCTATGGTGGTTCGAATCCACCCATGGCTCCAGGAGAGAAAGATGGGCAACCTTGTCCTGTGTGATTTATAGCCTCCGAAATCTGCGGGAAGTCAGCTATGACTTGGTTCTGACTTAATGATAATGACAGAAAAAGAAGACTCATATACATCTATCCTAATACTTTTCCCTCTGGTTCTCCTTTGAAAAAAAATTTTCCCCTGGTTGTTTTTCTGATTTTTAGCTAAGATGTGAAAAGGTGGTATGGAGAAGATGAAAAAACTAAGGCTGACATAAATGGGATCTTTTCTTTTCACACTTTACAAAGTCCATTATTGCTGTTGTTGCTGCTGCTGTGTACCATGGAGTTTGAACCAGCAAGCTGTGGGTTTTCAAAGACAGGATACTGCATGGAAGAGGACTGCCCATCTTTCTCCCAAGGAGCAGCTCGTGGATTCGCATTGAGAACCACTGCCCTACCAGCACAGTCCCTTACCAATGAGTCATCAGAGAATCATTACTGATGAGAAGGGAAGAAGTGAAGCTAAGTGAGAGATGAGGAAGTGATCAGATCAATTGACAAGGCAGAGAGAGAGGTAAAATATAAGAGTTATTTCCATATGTGTATGTGTGTATATATATATATATATATATATATATATATATATATATATATATATATGACTCTCTCCTACACACTCAACACTTTTTTCCCTCCATAAAAAAACGAAGACAAGAGCCAAATGATGGCATGTTTTCCAGTAGACAATCATGAAGGCATGCCTCTTAAAAGGATTAAAGTAAGTTATAAGAACTAACACTCTTCGATGGTCCACTCACTTCCAGGCACTGTGCTAAGCACTTACATGCAGTGTCTCCTTTAATCATCACAAATAACTAAGTACAATTGTTTTATAGGTGAGGAAAATGGAAGATAAAATACTGTCTACATTTATAAAACTACTACATGATAAAAGAACGAATCAAGAATAAGCAAAAAAAAAATGGAGATCACTTTGAAAGTGGGCAAAAACTGGACTTGGGGAAAGAGTGGGGAACATACTTCCAGTAGGTAACATTATCATCATTAGCACGATTTTCCTTCCTTTAGATAATCTAAAGCACCCCAAGAGTCACTTGGCAATAATTGAAAGAAAGAATTACGTTGAAAAACAAAGAAAGAACAAAAATGCTGACATCCTTACACATTGCATGAGAAAAACAACAGAAAGATTTAGGGAAAAGAATCACAAGGAGGTGAGGGAAAGAAGATCTGCTTCTCCCAGATTTCGATTTTATTGCTGTTATGTGCCATCGAGTCGCTTGTGACTCATAGCGACCCTATGTACAATAGCCCTAAACTCTGCTCTGTCCTGTGCCAATCCCACTGCCTCTAACACACCCATCCCAATTACCCCAGTCATTGACTCAATCCACCTCAAAGAGGGCCTTCCTCTCCTGTGCGGTCCCTCTACCCTACCAAGCATGATGTCACTCTCCAAGGACTGGTCCCTCCTTACAACATGTCCAAAGTATGTCAGACAAAGCCCCAGAATCCTTGCCTCCAAGGATCAGCCTGGTTTAACTAGAATCCTTGCCTCCAAGGAGCAGCCTGGTTTAACAGGATGAATCTTTTTGTTTACTTGGCAGTCCATAGTGCATTCAATACTCTTCTCCAGCACCACAGCACAAAGGCATCAATTCTCCTTCTATCCTTCCTAGTCATTGTCCAACTCTCTGATGCATAACAAGTGATTGCAAAGACCATAGCCTGTGTCACACACACCTTAGTCTCCAGAATAACACCATTTCACTTCAGTACTTTGGAGAGGTCCCTAACAACAGACTTTCCCATCACAATATATCTTTTGATTTCCTGGCTACTGATGCCAAGAGTGTAGACCGTGGAACCAAGGCGACTAAAGTTGTTAACAATCTCAATCTCTTCACCATCCATGCTGATGCTGCCAATTGGCCAAATGGTGAGAATTTTTGTCTTCTTGACATTGAGCCTCAATCCATACTGAAGGCTGCAGTCCTTGACCCTCTGCAGCAAGTGTTGTAGGTCCTCCTCAGTTTCAGCAAGCAGGGTTGTGTCATCTGCATAACTCAGATTGTTGACAGATCTTCCACCAATCCTGACGCCACACTTCTCCTCATAGAGCTCAGCCTCTCAGATAATCTGTTCTGCACACAGGTTGAAAAGGTATGGAAACAGTAGACATCCCTGGCATACACCCTTCCCAATTTTGAACCATGCAGTGTTTCCTTGCTCTGTTCTGACGACTGCCTCTTGGTCCAAGTATAAGTTTCACATTAGCATGATCAAGTGTTCTGGGATTCCCATTCTTCACAGGGTTAGCCACAGTTTGTTATGATCCACACAATCAAATACCATTGTATAATCAATGAAACACAGATAAACATTTTTCTGGTATTCCTTGCTTTCAGCTAAGATCCATCTAACATCAGCTACAATTTCCCTAGTACCACGACCCCTTCTAAACTCAGCCTGGACTTCTGGCAGTTCTCTGGTGATGTGCTGTTCCAGTCGTATTTGGATAATCTTCAGTATAATCTTGCTTGCATGTGAAATCAATGATAATTGTTCTATGTTTTCCACACTCTTTTGGGTCACCCTTCTTTGGAATGGGAACAAATATAGATCTTTTCCAGTCAGATTTTCATGCTGGTCCTAAAATTCCACCTTAACGTGGAAGCAGGCAAGTCAGGTCCGTGGCCACACTGATTCATAAGGTGAGTACTTCATCCTAAAAATTCCAAATGTGGTAATGATTACCCATGGTGGACAGTATTTGCTGGAGCTTCCCTACTAAAACAAGCCTGAGCGGCATCCACTTCTGAAATGGCTTGCCTCCGGAAACTCTATGTACAAACAGTGCTCAGGTCTTTCATTCAGTGTCGCTACGAGTCATCTATGACTCCATGGCACTTAATAACAACAACAACAACAGTATTAATATTATTATTATTACATGCAAGTAAAACAGTGCTGAAGATCAATGAAAAATTGCAAGACCAGTATATTTACAAAGACCTACCAGAGTTCAGACTGGGGTTTGAGGAGGACAAGGAACTAGAGAAAGCATTGCTGATGTCAGATAGATGTAGCTGAAAGCAAAGAATACCAGAATAATGTCTTTTGTGTGTTATTGACTATGTAAAGTTGTTTGCCTATGTGGATCATAACAAAGTATGGCTAGCACTGAGAAAAATAGGAATTCTAGAACAGTTAATTATGTTGATATGAATTCATTGTCTGAACAGAGCATGGGAACACAGCATGTTTGGGAATCATGAAAGGGGTGTGTCAGGGCTGAATCCTTTTTTGCATATCTACCAAGCAAAAGGTGGTAATTTTAATCTGCAGTCCTCAGGCTTTGTTTTAATTGATTTTAGTTAAATATTATTCTAAGTGGTATAGCACCGGTCTGTCCATTTGCTGTACAGAGGAAACTGGTCATTGCTGTGATTCTGAACACTATGAATCTGATGTGTCAAATGTGATCATGGTTACCCATGGTGAACAGTGTTTGTTAGAGCTCCCTGATTAAAACAGGCTTGCAAGCAAGAGTGGATCCACTTCCGAAGTAGCTTGCCTCTGGAAACCCTATGAACTTGGAGAAATGATGAAAGTTATACAAATGTTCAGGTATTTCGTTCATAGGGTCACTATGAGTTGTCTACAACTTGATGGCACTTAACAACAACAGTAACAATATTCAATCTGTATGCAGAACATATCATTCAAGAAGCTGGACTTTATGAAGAAGAGTAATATCTTCTCCAAGATCTTATTAAAAGAGCAATAAAAAATCAGGATTGGAGAAAGGTTCATCAACAACCTGTTATGCAGATGACATAGACTTGCTTACTGAAAGTGAGGAAGACGTGAGGAGTTTGCTGCAAAGGATCACGGACTGCAGTCTTCGATAGGGATTACATCTCAACACCAGGACAACAAAAATCTTCGCTCGTGGGACTCTTGGCAACACTATGATTGATGGAATAAAGACTAAAATTGTTAAATAGCTTCGATTTGCTTTGTCCTAAGGAACAATAATGTCCGTCTACAGACTAAGGTGCCCGTGATTCAAGCCACACACAGTCTTGCAAATCATCTGTTATTCACCTAAGAGCTGGACAGTAAATAAAGATGACAGAAGAATCTATGCCTTCGAGCTATGGTGCTGAAGAAGAGTGCTAGATATCCAGTGGACTGCCGAAAGAGCAAATAGGCAAGTCTTGGACAAAGTGAAATCTGAGAGTTCCTTGGATGCAAAGATGGAGAAATTTCACCTCACATACTTTGAGCATGTTGCTAGGAGAGGTTATTTGCTGGAGATGAACATCATACTTTGAAAAGTAGGTCAGAGAAAAAGAGGTAGACCCTCAAAGGTATGGACTGACACAGTGACTGCAGCAGCAGGCTCAAGTGTGTCAGAGTAGATGAGGATGGCACAGGGTTTAGATCTATTGGTTATAGGAACCCTCAGTAGATGAGGAGAGTACAGGGTTGAGATTTATTGTTCATAAGGCCACCATGAGTCGTACTACAGTGGATCAATGACCCATAACAACAACAGGCATTAATGAGGCCAGATGGATTGATATCGGCCATTTTGAGTCAGACAGTCATATGGTCCACTACACTAGGAATTACAAATTGGAAAGGATTATTGTTGAATTCACTGTCAAGACATTTCAAGATTTGTCCTGCAGTATAATGCATCTGCATTTATAAGCAAGGTCTAGGTCATGGCACTAGAGACATTATTGCCAATGTCAGGTGGATGTTGGCAGAAAGCAGAGAATACCAGAGGAATGTCTATCTGTGTTTGACTATGTAAACGCATTTGACTGTGTGGATCACAACAAATTGTGGCTAACCTTGAGGAAAATGGGAATCTCAGAACACTTGTTTGTGCTTATGTGAAACCTATACTTGGACCAGGAAGCAGTCCTCAGAACAGAGCAGGGAAACACCACATGATTCAAAATCAGGAAAGGTGTGCATCAAGGTTGTATGCTGTCTCCATACCTTTCACGCTAAGCCATAGTCCCTCGCATGAGCTAAATTAACAGGTCAAGAGCCTCCATAATTCCCTAAGCTTTAGGCCAGCAACTTTCACTTATTCTCAGCATTTGTATGTACCAAGTCAATGGCTACCAAAGAAACACATCCAAATTCAGCCCATTTCTTTATCGCTACAAGCTTCCCACTTCCACTCACCGAGTGGATCCAAGAGTGAGCACACCCAGTTGCCTTCTCACTGACTCCCTTAAACTCCAAGTCCTGAAAGGGGAGCCTTCGGTGGGTACTGATTATTCCCTGCCTCATACACTCAAAGCCAAACCAAGACAAACAACTTGCTCTAATTTTAAAAAGGCAAGCCCTCTTTCCTTCTCTCCTCCCCCTCCCTCTGTCTTTTGGTTTTACATTCAAATGTAAATCTCTTCACTTTGTATTCCTAGATGGGTCTGTCCATTCAAATGCATATTTCCTACCTCAGAGGTATCAAATGAAATTCAGGTTTTTTCCCCCAAACGAAGCCCCAGTGCCTTCCAACAAGATCTTTTACTTTCAACAAAGTTGCAGTGCTCTAGGGCAAATCTTTCCTTTTAGCATATCAAATCACATACTGGTCAGAGGAAGATTTATACAATTTCTGTAATCTATAATAACCAACATAAATTTCAACCATACATCTTACCCATTACATAAAAAATATTCAATATCCATCAAATACATTAAACATATAAATCTTAACACATAACTCATAAAGTAGCCCAGTTTCACCTGCACTTCACTGTTTACTATCTCCTCACAGGCATTTACCCTGACCCTTCCATCTATTCTTTCAGGTCCTTTTTCCTCTTCTGAAGCAAAAGTAACTATTTTCCTTGTACTTTACATGCCCCTCGATTGAAGTTACCAATAACTACTCACAGAACCATCACATTTATCTAGACCTGGAAACATGTCCAAATGTGGGAGCTAGCCAGCTGTAATGATCTACAACACACATGATGACAGGTCTTTCTCCAGAGATGAACCAAACTTGGGACATTCTCTCTGAGTCTTATCCTTTCTCATAAAACTGTATTTGCTTTTCATCTTCACTCTAGTCTCCACCTCTTTCTTCTAAACAAGGCTTAGCCCACACAGGGTTTAGTCTTCATAAGGACAAAACAGGGTTAAAAACAGAATAGTCCTCCACAGCCAATCTCTTATCTCCATTGTTTCCCAACCAGTTCAACTGTTTGTCCAGAGCACTCACCAGTTGCAAAAGAACTGCTACCTGATTCCTCCTTAGAAGCAAGGATAGTGAAACTTATCTCACTTTGAACCTATTTGCAGGAGGAACGTATCTTTGGAAAGAGATATTATGCTGGGAAAGGCTGAGGGTCATCAGAAGAACCGTAATGGGATGGAATTATTAAAGTGCCTTCCCCCCATGGGCTTGAATAGGACCGAGACCCTGAGGATGGCGCAGGATAAGGGAAGCTTCAGATCTGTTGTTCACAGGGTCACTATGAGTTGTATAGACTACTAGATGGCACCTAGCAAACAATAAGCTTCATAATCTTAGAAAATCCCATGCTTCTATGAGTATGGAGTGATTATAATGAATCCAGTCTATGACACCAACTGTAAGAAGAGTGCTCTCATGTGGACAGCCACATCCGACTTGCAGTAACTCCACAAAGAGAAACATTTTCTATCAACATCAACAGAATAAAACCAATTCCATAATGTCAGGTATGTCCCATGCTCTCCATACATACTTCTACTAATTAGACCAATGACTATTCTTCCTGGAGTTCTTGGAGCTCTGCTTCTGATTCTGCTAATCCATTTCAGTAGCTACATAGAACTCACAGTACATTATGAATTAGATTAGAGAAGGCAATGACTAACAATTCAGACTGGAAACTGGAAAGAATTCTTCACTCAGGACACAATTTAAGCACAGCAGAATAGCAAGCCTGACTTGTATGTATATTTGTACTTCATAATTTAAAAAACCACTAATAATTAATATTTTTTCAGCATCAAAATCCAGTATCAGTTGTATTGGAGGAAGTATCACTCTCAATGATAATGTTGTGTTTGTTGACTGCCATCTAGTTGAGCATGATTCATAGCAACCCCATGAACAAAAGATCTGAAGCCTTTCTATAATTATCATCATTTGTCAAAGTTCATACAATTTCCAGAGGCATGTTGTTTAGAAAGTGGATGGCTCTCCTGCTTCCAAAATTTTACTGTACTGGCTAGTAATGAGGTTAATATTTATTAGAAATTTGGTGTGCTAAACAAACCAGGGATATAGTCTAATTTCCTGAGCACAACAATGCTTTGAACTAAGCACTATTTATTTATTTTTACTCAGCACTATTATTTCCCAATGAGAAAAGTAACAATTTAAAAAAAAACAAAAACAAAAACAAACACATGCATCTATAATTTTTAAATTAATAAATGTAAGGAATATTCTGAATTCTGACACTGTGATTCCATTTATTACCCACTTTAACAGCATACTCAACTCTTCTATTTCCAGACCCTAACATTCTCAGATCTATTACATATTTACAAGTTTTGGACTAGAATCTACCTTCTCAATTTTATTATATTGCTATTGTTATTGTTGTTAAGTGCTGTCAAGTCATAGATGACTCATAGTGACCCTATGAATGAAAAACCTGAACATTTGTATAACTTTCATTGCTTCTCCATGTTTATAGAGTTTCTGGAGACAAGCTATTTTGGAGGTGGATGCCACTCCTGCTTCCAAGCTTGTTTACATCTCAATAATTGCATTTTACTCTAACTGGAAGCTACAACTTATTATATTTCAGTACAACAGAGTCTACAACTTGTTATTTTCAGTGCAATGAGTAGGAGATAATACATTAAACTAGAAGATAGGCTATTTTTTCCTGTTATGGTTCAGATGTATGTGGAAGAAATTATTAAAAAGACTTGATGAATTATTAAAAATAATTAAACTATTAAAATATTTTAAAAATACTACTAAACTAGGGACTATTAAAATATTTTATGAATTTTTATTTTTGCTTAAATAGCAGTTATATAATAAAAACCTATTGTGAGAAGACGCATTTTATTTTCTTTTTAACATAAAATATATAATCAAAGTACAGCAGTTTCTAACACCAAGAGAATAATTTCTATTTAAAAATGTTATAATTGCCATCTATGAAATTTTCATTTCAAAGAGAAAGCATCAAAAATAATGAGGCATTAATAATTATTTTATTAAAATGAAGTTAGAATATTTTCTAGTAAAAGCATCACTGATGTATTTTTAAGTTTTTAAGAGCAAGTAAACATTAACTGTAATGTGTTATCACCTATTTAAAAAGGGTAACATAATATTCCATCTGATATAACTTTTTTAATAGTAAAAGTTATATAATTGCAGTAACTGTTTTGCTTTTAAACATATTTTATTAATTGAAGCACTCTAAAATATGTTTTCACTCAATAAAATACAAAATGAAAAATTTTTATGACATTTCAGACAAAGATCTCATAATTAAAGTTTATAGACTACTACAAGACCTCCATAAGAAAAGACTGATACTCAATTACAAAATGGGCACTCAGAGATGCAAATCAAAACAATAATGAAAGATCATCTTATTCCACAGCACTAGGAAAGTTTCACCACACAGCAAGCACTAAATGTTGGAGAGGATGCAGGGAGTTTAGGACTCTTATGTAAAATGGTACAACACTATGAAGGGCAGTTTTGAGTTTCCTCCAAAAGCTGAATGTTGAACTCCCATATGATCTAACTATTCCACTGCTTGGAATATATCCCAAGGAAATCAGAACTGAGCCACATATGGACATATGTATACCTACGTTTATAGTGACTTTTATTTTTGGAGGAGAATAAAATCTGAATGAGTTTCATTCATGCTTTGGACATAACATTCAGACCGTTAGTAGTTTCAAGCTCTTTGTTGTTTTAGGTGTTTTAAAGTTGACTCCAACTCTCAGCAAATCTATGTATAACACCTCAAAACCATGACAGATCCTGTGTCGTCCCTCACAGTCTCCACTGTGCTGAAGTTCATTGTTATATTTGTTTTGTCAATTCATCTTAGTAAGGATCTTCCTCTCCTTTGCAGACTGACAGCATTCTAAGCATGATGTCCCTAATGAGACCTGTCAAAATGGTCAGGGACATAGCACCATCTTCCTACGGGAGGTCACAGGTAATTACAGAATATCTCCTCTAAGGATGGATTATTAGCTCAAATTAGCCATTTTGCCTCAAATATGACCTATAACAATACAAAGAGAGCACAAAATCCTATTCCATCAGTCCTTGCTCTTACACCTGTCTTATCCAAAGGAAAAACCAGCAGTCCACAAGCCAATGACTAGTTGTTTGGTTTTTTTTTGTTTGTTTGTTTGTTTGGTTTAACAGAGATGGTCAAATTGTTTGGGATAGTTTTCATCTAATGGCTATTTTTTTTTTAGTTTTATACTCACTAAAATCAGGTGTATCTACTAAGCTATTAAAGAAAAAAAAACAGAAGACTCCTTAATCATTTTATAAAAAGAAAATATACTTAAAATACTTAACATGGTCTGAGAAAATTTTCAGTTCAAAGACTGTCTCATAGAATAATCAGCCAGATCCTTAAAAAAAATAATATTCAAGTCCTGTATTGTTTTTAGGTGACACAGAATTAACTAAAACTAATATGAACAACAGATTTGAATTTTTTCCTACCCATCATCATCATGATATCTGCCTTGCTTAAACCCACTGTTAGATTCTCTGTGTCAGTCCACCTTTTGGGAGTTCTTCCTATCTTTCACTGATCTCCTACCGTCCCCCAAATGGCATCCTTTTCCAAGGGACTATACCCTTTTAACCCACTGTCCAAAGTACATGAGGCAAAGTTTTACCATCCTTACTCTAAGGAGTAACCTCAGTGCATTACCTCAAAAACGACTCATTTGTTCTTTTGGCAGTTCATGAGAGAAAAAGCAAGATGGAGGAGGAAGAAGAAAAAGTGGTTCCTTTAGTCCTATCATCTAATCATTCCTGAATGTGTTCTTGATTTAGGACATATTTTGTTTTGCAAAATTTTGTCCTTCTCCATGAAATAGATATTTCGTTTCCATGCCTGTTAGGTTGCTAAGACCTTTCTGTCAAGATGGGATAACTTACTTACACCTGAGTGTCATTGTTAGCCGGTTTTCAGGTAGTCAAGTATTTATCTGCCCTGCACACAAACCTATACACACACATACAACCTACACAAAACAAATCAGAAAAGAGGATTTCTATCCAATAAGCAGTTTCAAATAGTCTACATATTACTCATTTTCGATAAACAGCTTAAAATATTCTATATATATGATGAAAAGTTGTATACATTTTAAATTCATAATCCATTAATTTCATTAAATTAATACTATAATTCAAAATTCTGCCTTTCTATTTGCCATTTAAACTTCAGTTTCTAGAAGAGTAAAAGTGGAGGGTCAACACCATACTAATACTAAATACATAAATAAACTAATGTGGTGCTATAAATTCCATTCCAGGAGTTGCATCCACTTTCTAAACAACATAGTTCTAGAAAATATGAACTTTGATAAATGTCAATAGTTGTAGAGGGGCTCCAGGTCTTTTTTTCATAGAGTCACTGTGTGCTCAACTCAAAGGCAATCAACAACAACAATTCAAATATTACATTAGAGTTGAATGAGTTTGAGACTAAAGATTTAAGGAATACTTGAAAAAGTTCAATGATGCCTGAAGAATCCTAATGTTCAGAGCCTCAAATACACATACCTGCAGAAAGTCATTTCGGTTGGTTAACAGCAAATGCTCTTCTTAATAGCCTGTGCCCTTGGATATAGGCTCAGAATTACTCCTCTTTATAGTTTTTCTATTCAGAGGAGGATTCTATTTTACATTTACACAATGATGTGGTGCATGCTGCCTACGAGCCAGTCCAGCCATGTACATACAGCATTAAAGAATACAAAGTATCGAGCCCTGGTTCGGCTACCTGCGGGCCTCGGAGTGAGCTGTGCATTCAGCCCCCAGCAGGGCGAGCTGGCCCTCAGGTTGAGCTCCTTAGCCCTCAGATTGTACCATCCGACCCTTGGGTAGAAAAAACCTGCCTAGGGTACACAGAGAATTTTATCGAGGCTATTTTCCTCCACCCTCTCCCCCACTACATGTGTAAGTAACACTCCCAAAGCCCCTCTATTTGTAACTCACAAGTTTGTTCTCTCTAGATTTGCTCCCTTTTCCATAGGTAGGTAACCTTAACACTGAGTTTTACTCCAGATCTGACCCTGAACTCAGTTCCAGAGACAAAAAGGAAATACAATGGCCAATGAAGGAAGCAAAGGAGGATGGAGCCTCAGAGTTCAGTCAGCCATCCCCACTGGACTCAGCTGAGAAAACACTTTGCAGTCCAGAGGGGAGTAAATGTCAGGAAAACATTTTCTAACAGAACAAGAAAGCAAGCAGCTTCAACCGAAGACCACCAGTAAGGTGATAAAGTATGCTCCCATTCCCCCTTCACATTAATGCCCCTGTTCAGCATGAACAAGCCAGAGAGTCTGCACCCAATTCCCAAATGAGAAACCCACAAGTGAAAAAGACAGTTTGTTTAATCACCATTGGACTATGCTTACCATTGCCCTGAATCATCTGGTCTGTACTGGATCCTTTTCATTTCCTTCACCTGCTCCCCTCACCAACCAAACTGTGCAGAATTAAAACTGCACCCCTGCAATTTTCATCCCTGCCCATCCTCATCTGTCTGCTCCCAACCCTCACCTCCGTGTTTTTCCCCAACATGTTTTTCCCAATAAAATAATACTAAAAAAAAGAATAAAAAGTATCTGTCAAATCAGGTTGGTTTAAAAGTTATACCTGAAAACTGAAGGCATATCATTAGCCATAAATCTCTTCAAGTTATTTTAAAGTTAATTTAAAACTCTGAGAAAAAAAAATAAAATTTTGATTAATGTGTGTTGGAGAAGGTTTTGGGTTTTTTTATTAATTTTAATAGACATTTACAGTGGGTTTGGATTTCCATTCATTCATTGTTGCACTTTTCTCCCTGCCCACCCCTCCCTAACAGCTCGTTCTCCCCTCCGAAAAGAAAAAAAAAATTCCTTCATTAGTATACAATTCCCACATCCCTTCC
>NW_006399893.1:2144503-2149223 GCF_000299155.1 Elephantulus edwardii | reverse complement strand
ATTGAGTCTTCCTGTCCATGAGCAAGGGATATTCTTCCACTTCTGTAGATCTCTTTTTGTTTCTTGTAGTAATGTTTTGTAATTTTCTTTGAATAGGTCCTTTGTGCTTCTGGTTAGATTTACTCCCAAGTATTTAATCTTGCGATTAGCTATTGTGAAGGGCATTGTTTTTCTTAGCTCCAGCTCTGCAACCTCTTTGTCCCTGTAGAGAAATCCAGCTGATTTTTGTATGTTGATCTTGTATCCTGCTACTTTGCTGAATTGGTCAACCATGTCCAATAGTTTTCTTGCTGAGTCTTTAGGGTTTTCTAAGTATACTATCATATCATCTGCATAGAGAGAGAATTTTACCTCCTCTTTTCCAATTTGGATTCCTCTTATTTCCTTCTCTTGTCTTATTGCTACTGTCAAGACTTCCAATACAATATTGAATAGGAGAGGTGATAATGGGCATCCTTGTCTCGTTCCTGTTCTTTTTTTTTTTTTTTTCTTTTGTCGTTCCTGTTCTTAAAGGTAATGCCTTTAGCCTCTCTCCATTGAGAACAATGTTGACTCTCGGGTTTGTGTATATACTATTTACTATGTTGGAGAAATTGGAGTTGGGTTTGTTTTTTTTTTTAAGCAACCTAGAATGAATCTATCAATTTATTTATCTTTATATTTTAAAATGTTTTATCAATCAGATTACTGATCATAAAAGAATATATGACCCAGCACTAACAGAAGCACAGAAGATGGAAAAATTAATTAATAAATTATTAAGAGTATGAGATTAAGAATCATACCTTATGAAGACAAGGAAAGAATAGTTTGAACTAAGAATAGTGTAAACAGAGTCATGCTTTTAAGGTAAAAAAAATTATACTTGCTTGTTAAAGATTCCCAAGTATAAAATTTAAATAGTAATAGCATTAAAGTGCTTATATTAGGCCATTTAACTTTCTTAAACTTTTAGCAATAAGCAGTCTAATTTTAAAATGAAAGAATACATTCTTCACAAAGCAAATATTCTAGAGCCAGAAAGTACCTACTTAAGTTCAGATCACTGTCAAATAAGACATGTCAACTGAGCTGTAAGGAGAAAAATAGAAAACCATCAAGTCTTCCTTTCTAGTCATTCCCTATAAGGAAAAGTAGTTATTATCCATGATCAGCCCCTTTGCTAGACTGTTACAAAGTCCTGAGAGGAGATCTCATGATTATATGCCTAGATGACCTTCTAATTTGATGGGAGAAACTAGAATTGCACATAAAAGTTAAGAACTACTGTAAAACAGGCATGTAATTAGGCATCTATCAGCATAGTACCTACTGTATAAAAGTTAGGGGTTTATAGAAGAAATGATCAAAGATTAGGTAGGCATTCTAAAAGCAATACTCTGCTTCCTGCATTGTGTGCCCATCACAGGATCTGTTGAATCCTGTGTGCCAGCAGTGTGACTTCTGAACTGCTGACTTTGGGTTAAGTAGTGACAAAAGTTCCAAGAGTAAAGAGAATCCTCCAACCTGAACTCTGATCTTAGCACTTGATAGTGTTTTTGATTCATTGAGTCATCTCCCTCAGCTCCTTTAGATAAATAGGCCATCTGAAGTTTTCCTCCAACTGAAATTGAGACAACACGATGGCTTTTGTAGCCAATCTACAAGCAGAGTTAAACTGTGCCTCTGCTCAGATTACCTGAAAGACCCAGTGACCACTGATTTTAGTCACATCATCTGTCATCTTTGTATCCAACAGTGATGGGAAGGTTAGGACATCCTCCCCTGTCCCATCTGTCTCCACCACTGCAATGGCAGGAATTTTGAGGAGGAACACACAACTAGGTAATTTAATTGATGATATTAAGTAACATCTCCCCAGAGAGACCAAGATGATGCAAAACTAAAAAGAAAGCCTGTGTCAGAAGCCCAAGCTCTCTGAGAAGAACCTGGAGCTCCTATGTCAGTAGTGTGACATTCATTACCTCCAAACTCCTAGATAACCCCGAAGTACCCTCTGCGTAAGTTACATCCTGCTGCAAGTGGAAACTCAAAGACTACATTAAGACTCCAATTAAAAACAAACAAACAAACAAACACAAACCAAACCCAAAACAACAAACCTTAAAAAAAAGACTCAAAAAAAGGAAGTTAAGATTCTTCAATGAGATAAAAACCAGAAATTTCTAAGCTTTATTTCTTTTTTGGATCTTCTTCAAATATTCTTAAAATTGGTAAGTTTCCAGATGAATGGTGACTAACTCCTAAACTTCAAAATTGTTTTACATTTATTCATGGAAGGGATTTAGGGCACTGTTTATTTTTGTGGTAGTTTAGGATAATATTATTCTAAGATTTATAGTGTATTTTTTAATATGCCAAGGAATTTCATTTTATTTTTTGTTTCAAAAGTAATTATGATATTTGTAAGGTTCATTTCACATGCATGCTATGATAATAAATTGCAAATTTTCCATAAAAAGAGTGCAATAATCTGGGTACAACTGTGAAGTTAGATTTGCACTGCCATCATCTTCTCCTCCTCTACTTGGTGTCCTGTTTTCCAAGAGTCCAGTAAAATGGAGGACATTCTTATTGCCTTGAGGTGAATTATACATACCTAGGTAAGACTTAATAGTGGTCTGCTGAAACTTTAATGTTACAATTTTCTTTTCATTATATTAAATTTTCACCATATAAATGCTCTCTTAAAAGTAGGCAACTACATTGTACACCTTGATATCAGAGAAAAAAATATTCTTACAAGACAAAATTGAAAGTTAAAAATGTACAAGCATTCAATCTAGTCATTTAAAAATACTTCTATTTCTACACTATGCATGTTGTCGTTGTACACTTGTGAGTTGGAAGCAACCTACAGCTGACCCGCTAGTAGGTTTTCATAGGACGTAAATTGCACAGGAGACTGCTCATTTTTCTCCTATCGAGTTGTTGGTGGATTCGTACCACGTGTCTTTGGGTTGGCAGTACAATTCCTTGCCACTAAGCCATCTGAGCTCCCTCCACTGTGCATGCGAATAATATAGAGAAGTGCTTTCAAACGTAGTTGCTGTTGTTGTTGTTACTAGGTACCGTCAGGCTGAACATGAATCATAGTGACCCTATAATCAACAAATGTGAACCCTGTCCTATGCTGCACCATCCTCTTCATTTCTGACCTACGTGAGCCCATTGCTGCAGTCAGTCCATCACACTGAGGATATTCCTCTCTTTCACTGATCCTTCACTTTCCCCAGCAGGCCCTTCTCAAGACCTACAGTGTTCGCTGCAGAAGGACAAGGACTGCAGTCTTTAATATAGATTGCAGGTCAGCATCAAGAAAATAAAGATTTTCACAACTAGGACAATTGGTAGTACCATGGTACATAGGGAAGATATTGAGATTGTTATCAACTTAATCTTGCTTGAATCCACAATCAACACTCTTGGCCTCAGCAATGAAAGAATCAAAAGATGAACTGCATTAAGAACGTCTACTAAGGGCAACGATGTAATTCTAAAGACTAACGTTTTTCTGATCCAGGCCATGGTCTTTACAATTACTTGCCATACATGATAGTGATTTAAGATGATAGAAGAAGAATCACGGTCTTGAAGTTGTAGAGAAAAATCTGAACATCCCATCGACTGCCAAGAAAACAAACAGGTCTGTCCTGGAGTGGGTAAAAGCAAGTTTCTCATTGAAGGCAAGGATTTTGAAGCTCTTTCTCAAATACTCTGGGCATGTTGCCAGGAAGGACTTGGAGAAGAACATCAGGCTTAGAAGACTGGAGGATGACAGTAGGAGAGGAAGGCCCTGGATGACATGGATTGACACAATAACTGGAGTAATTAGGGCAAGTGAGATTAGACAGTGAGATTAGCTCAGGATAGGGCAGGGTTCAGAGCTATTGTTTATTAGGGTTGCTATGAGTCTCAGTTGACTCAACAGAACAAAACAAAACAAAAATGCCCAAAATATATGAGATGAAGCTTTGCCATCCTTACCTCTAAGGACTACTCTAGTCCTACTTTCTCTAAGACATATCTCTTATTTTGGGAGACCATGGGATATTTAGAACTCTTCTTCATAACCTTAGCTCAAAGTCATCAATTGTTTTTCTGTCATCCTTATTCATTTTACAGCTCTCAGATGTATAACAAGTAACTAAAAAGACTGTATCCTAAATCAGATATATCTTAGATTTCAAACTGGCATCATTGTTCCTTAGTAATTTTGAGAGGTTCCTGATAGTTGACTTTTCCAATACTGTACATTTTCTGATGTCTTGACTGTTGGTACAATGGGTGCTGTTTATGGACTAAGATGAAATCACTGATAATTCAATTTATCATGGTGTTGCTTATTGGTTCAGTTGTGAAGATTTTTGTCTTGATGATGAGATTTAATCTATACTGAAGAGTGTAGGTCTTTGATCTTCTGCAGCAAGAGCTTCAAGTTCTCCTCACTTTCAGCAGATGTATGACAAAAGATACAATATAATAAGCAAGTGGGTTTTTGTCTGTTTGTTTCTACCAAATATAAGGTTGGGCCACATTTGGGACATCAATTAATGTAGTAATATGAAAAGACAAGGAAAAATGGGGTTGCCTTTATAGTAAAAAAAGTAATTTCTAGATCCATCTTGAAGTACAACACCATGAGTGACAGGATTATATACATACGCTTACAAGGAAGTCCAGTAAATACCACTATCATTCAGATACATGCACCAACAAC